>NW_016107516.1:1196641-1252864 GCF_001604975.1 Cebus imitator
CAAAACTCTTTCTATTTTTTTGAGATGGAGTCTCGCTCTGTTGCCCAGGCTGAAGTGCAGTGATACACTTCACTCTGCTCACTGCAACCTCCGTCTCCCAAGTTCAAGCAATTCTCCTGCCTCAGCCTCCCAAGTAGCTGGGATCACAGGTGACCACCACTATACTTAGATAATTTTTGTATTTTTAGTAGAGACAGGGTTTCTCCATGTTGGTAAGGCTGGTCTCAAACTTGGCCTCCCAAAGTGCTAGTATTACTGGCGTGAGCCACCACTCCCGGCCAATAATGCTAATTTTTACATTGGAAAATAAAAAGTATTGGCAAGGATGTGGAGAAATTGGAAACCTCATATATTGCTGGTGGGAATGTACCATGATGAAGCCACTGAGAACCACAGTTTCAATAAATTAAATATGGAATTACAACATGGTATACAGCAATTTCACCATATATCAAAATAATTGCAAATAGATGTGCAAACAAAAACTTGCACACTAATGTTCACAGCTGCACTATTTACAACAGCCAAAGTCAGAAACAACCCCCAAATCCATCAGTTGATACATGTATAAACAAAATGTGATATATTCATACAACTGAATATTCAAATATGAAAAGAAATGAAATACTGATACTCACTATGACATGGATGAACCTTTAAAATACAATACCATGTGAAAGAAACCAGACAAAAAGGCCATGTGGTATATGATTTCACTTGTGTGAAATACCCAAAATAGGCCAATCCACAGTGATAGAGAGCAGATTCCTGTTTACGAAGGCCTGGGTTAGGAGGAATCGGGAGTGACTGTTTAATGAGTACAAGTTTTCTTTTCAGGGTGATGAAAATCGTCTAGAACTTGGCAGTGGTGATGGCTGCACAGCATTGTGAATGTAATGAAATGTCAGTGAATTGTACAATTTAAAATGAGTAAAATAGTGAAGTTTCTGTTGCATGTATTTTCTGTAATAAAAAATACACCTTAGTTATTTGTAACATCTAAGGTGGAAAAAGAATCTCATTATTTTTTAAGAGACAGGGTCTCACTCTGTTGCTCAAGCAAGCCTGCAGTGGTGTGATGATAGCTCAATGCAGCCTTAAACTTCTGGGCTCAGGTGATCCTCCCAACTCATCCTCCTGAGTAGCTGGGCCTACAGGCACACATCGCCATGCCTAGCTAATTTTTTTTATTGGAAAAAGAATCTTTATGAACACTTACAAGTGACAGATAATGAAATTTCTTTTTAACTTTAGTTTTTCAAATTAAACTTTTTATTTTGAGATGATTGTAGAGTCACAGGTAATTGTAAGAAGTAATATAGAGAGATTCTACATGCCCTTCACTCAGTTTTCTCCAATGCTAACATTCTGCAAAACTTTAGAACAATAATACAAGCAAGATATTGACTTTGACACAGTTAAAATAGAAAACATTTCTGTTAGAGTAGGCAGATAGCAGGAGGAGGAGCCTGTGAGAAAGGGAGATCTGGGAAGCCTCACCCACTCAGGGATCACTGCAAACCTGCATATTAATAACATCTCTAATGCTGAAGTGGGTGGGCAATTAGTCAAATGTGAGTAGAAAGGAGGAGAGATACCAATGCAGAAAGAAACGCCCCTTAAGACACCCAGTAATTGCTCATTCTGCTGTTAAACTGCCAGAATGTAGCTAGCTACATGCTAATAAGAAGAAAAAAAGCACAAAGGGGAAATTCCTAAGAGATATGCAGATCGAGCAAGTGCAGATTTAACCTCGCTACAACCTTCCTGGGGTGGGAGTCATGAGCAATACACCATTCGGTAGGATTTGTATCGATTATCATGCCTGCACATGTACATCCACTGACTATAAGGGGGAATCCCACAAACCGGGGGCAGGATCTCAGCATTGAGGGCTGAGGGGAAGGTGGAGACTTAATACGGAAGTGGAAAACTGGACAAAGACAAAAGTGGAGACTTGAGACAGATGAGGAACTTAAAGCAAGAGTCTAACATAATAAAAACCACAATGCAGAAGTCTCAGGGCTGGTGACTCAACTCTCTTTTCAGCAGTCTGCTCTGCCTCATCTTTCAGGGTGTACTGCCTCTTTAAATATTCTGTTACTACTTAAACTTGGCTGCTACTGCTGCTGTTTTCCAGCCAGACCAGCCCACTTTTTCCTTGGAGTGTACTTTATTTACCTTCAGTAAACTCTCTGCTCTCTTTGTTAAATTGTCTTCTGGCTGAATTCTTTCTCTGAAGTAAAACAAGAACCAAATACCCCCACACTTCCTGGTAACATTTCCATCAGGTAATCTCCAAATAGAAACAGTTTTATTTCTTTTTTTCTCACTGGTATGTCTTTTATTTCCTTTTCTTACTTTATTGCACTGGCTACAACCTTCAATACTTCATTGAATAAGAGTTGTGAGACCTGACATTCTTGCCTTGTTTACTATTTAAGGGAAAAGCATTCAGTTTTTCACCATTAAGTACAATGTCATCTATAGGTTTTTACAGATGCTCTTTACCAAGTTGGAGATGTTCCCTTTCTATTCCTATTTTTCTGAGTTTTCATTATGAATTGGTGTTATGGACTGAATTGTGTCCTCTTAAAATCCATATGTTAAAGCTTAAATCCCAAACATAACCATTTGGGGAAATAAAGCTTTTAAGGAAGTAATTAAGATTAAATGAGGTTATAAAGGTGAAACTCTAATTCTGTAGGACTGGTTTTCTTATAAGAAAAGGAAGAGGCATTAGAGATCTCCCTCTCTCTGCATAAGCCAGGAAGAGAAACCTCACCAGAAACCAACCTTGGTGGCATCTTAATATTGAACTTCTGGTCTCTAGAACTGTGAGAAATAAATTTCTGTTGTTTAAGCCAAACAATATGTGGTATTTTATGGTAGCCTGGGAAGAATAAGACAATTGGTGTTGAATTTTGTCAAATGACTTTTCTGTGTAATTGATAAATGCATTTTAGTGACTTGCAACATTTAAGAGAGAGAGGGAAAAAAGAAAAATCATTAGGGAAACTGACAAATGACATAATACAATTTTCATCTTTTGTTTTCCATGTTGTTATCAAAGTTATGGTGTAGCAGCTTATGTAAATTCTACTGGAAAATTTGGGTAAATAATACAGAAGAATGAACTTGTATATATTTTGATGGCTGTGTAAGTTGCATATTATTTAAAATTATATGATGAAAAATAGTTTAGAATAAACTTTGGTAATATTCTCAAGGTCTGAGAAAGGATTAAACGCTTTATCTTTTGAAAAATATATGTTATCAGAAAATTTTAGAGCATCATAATGACCATACAAATGAACTATGCTCTATTAATGGAATGGTGTTGACTAACATGTTAGCACTAACCACAAGGGCTGTTGACCACTTAAAAGGAGGATAATCATGACTGCAAAAAGAAATTTGGATAATTGGGGTGGGAGATGTGGTGAGGATGTGGTAAAGCCTGCCGTCTGCAACTGATGGGTATGAAAAATGGCATTGCTAGTTTGGAAATGTATTAGTTTGCTAGGGCTACTGTAATAAAGTACTACCAAACTAAATGGCTTAAGCAACAGAAATGTCTTCTTTCACTGTTCTGGAGGCTAGAAATCTGAGATCAAGGTGTCAGTCAGCAGGGTTGGTTCATTCTGACAACTGTTAATATAGCTGTTAGTGCTGTTTTTTTTTTCCCATTTATTTTATTGCATTTTAGGTTTTGGGGTACATGTGAAGAACATGCAAAATTGTTGCATAGGAACACACGTGGCAGTGTGATTTGCTGCCTTCCTCCCCATCACCTACATCTGGCACTTCTCCCCTTGCTATCTCTCCCCAGCTTCCCACCCCCCACCGTCCCTCCCCTATTTCCCCCCAACTGACCCCAGTGTGTTTTTAAAGCTGTCTTGTCTCAGTTTTGAGGTCCTGGTGGCTATAGGCCAGAAAGTTCCCCTTTTTGAGCACCTGAATGAGGGCACACCTCAACCACTTCCTTTATCTGGGGCTATTAAATCCACCACCACCATCTCCCCAGACAGTCTGTTTAATTGAGAGACATAATGGTTTCCCTTAACAACTTTTTTAAAGGGCCTCTCTAGCAAATAAACCCCTAAATGGGTCTATCTTGCCTCAGACTTCAATCTTTCTTAATTCAAGTCTCCTTAGCCAATTTATACCTCATATCAATTTTAGAAAGGTTTTAAATCACCCTTTCCTATATTTAATGAGTCTATGTTTCATATCCTAGTATGTGATGACTCGTATATCTGAGACCATTTAACAATGTCTCCCCTGCCTCTGTCTTTAGGGATTTTTGATCCTGTCCACATAGGGCTGGGAGCCAGATGGAAGACATACTCTCCTATGGCCTATTAATCATAGATTGCCCCAAGGGCCAGGTACCTACCCATCAGATAAAGGACCCATTTATGTCTGACGTTCCACCACCCAGAAAAACCTCCCTGAATATTTGGGTCATAAGAGGTAATTAATTTGAGCTCTTTGTCTGATTCCCTTCAGGGAACTGATCCTGGTTTCCAAGCTCATTCTTGCAGACAGCGTGTGTTGCCAAGAAGGGAGATAGAAAACTCTAGTTAGTAAATAAAAATCACATTTGGAGATAGTAATAAAGTTAACCATATCCTATAATTATAAAACCAGACAACCCCTCCTTGGTGATAAAACATGCTGAAAAAAATTAAAATCAGACAACAAAAGACTTTCAAGGGTAGCTGAACGTCATTCTGTTGACCGTTGGTCGTTTTAATACTGGTTTCAGTGCTTTTGGTAATGCAAAGACCCAAACCCTCTTCGAGTAAGCTATCGTTTCAACCAAATATGACAAATACTGGGGCCTAAATGACACTGAGTTTGGCTAATGCAGACCCTGAAGCCCCAAAACCTCACTGGCTTGCCCATCACCAACCAAAGTGAAAACGGAAGCAAAGGGCCCGTAGAAACTGGCTAAATGGAAGGGTGTGGCTACAGTCTGGAGCTCCAATCGCAGGCACAGATACTTTAATTAGCAAACAATCTGTCCTCTATAAAAAACATGCACACAAATCAGACCATATAATAGAAAATCTTTTTTTTTTAACTTTTATTTTAGGATAAGGAGTATGTGTGCAGGTTTATTATATATGAAAACTCATGCTATAGGGGTGTGCTGTACAGATTATTTCATTATCCAGATACTAAGCTTAATATTCAATAGTTATTTTTTCTGCTCTTCTTCTTCCTCCCACCCTTTGCCCTCAGCTAGGTCTCAGTATCTGTTGTTCCTTTCTTTTTGTCCATGTGCTCTCATCAATTAGGTCCCACTTTTAGGCGAGAACATGCAGTATTTGATTTTCCATTTCTGTGTTAGTTTGCTGAGGATAATGGCCTGTAGCTCCATTCATGTTCCTGTAAAGAACATAATTTCATTCTTTTGTATGGCTGCATAGTATTCCATGGTGTAAATGTACCACATTTTCTTTATCCAGTCTATCATTGATGGACATTTAGGCTGATTCCATGTCTTTGCTACAGTAAATAGAGCTACAATGTGTGCATGTGTTTTTATGATGAACATGTTATATTTACTTTCTATTCCTTTGGGTATATACCCAGTAATGGGATTGCGGGGTTGAATGGTAATGATGTTTTTAGCTTTGTAGTGAATCTCCACACTGCTTTCCATAATGATTGAACTAATTTATAGTCCCACCAACAGTGTATAAACATTCCCTTTTCTCTGCAACCTCACCAGAATCTGTTACTTTTTGACTTCTTAATAGCCATTCTGACTGGTGTGAGGTGGTATCTCATTGTGGTTTTGATTTGCATTTCTCTAATGATAGTGGTATTGAAGTTTTTTTCAAATGCTTGTTTCCCGAATTTATGTCTTCTGTCTGTTCGTGTCCTCTGCCTACTTTTTAATGGGGTTCTTATTTTGCTTGTTGATTTAAGCTCATTATAGATGCTGAATATTAGACCTTTGTCGAATGCATAGTTTGAAAATATTTTCCTCCATTCAAAGTTCTTAAGTTTAATTAAACTCCATTGTCAATTTTTGCTTTTGTTGCAATTGCTGTTGGTGTGTTTGTCATGAAATCTTTGCTGGTTCCTGTGTCAAGAATGGTATTACCTAGGTTGTATTCCAAGGTTTTTTATAGTTTTGGTTTTTACATTTAAGACTTTATTACATCTTGAGTTGATTTTTGTATATGGTATAAAGAAGAGATCCACTTTTAATCTTTTGCTCATGGCTACCAGTTATCTCGGCACCATTTATTGAGTAGCGTCCTTTCCTCATTGCTTTTTTTTGGGCAATTTTGCCAAAAATCAGATGGTTGTAGATGAGTGGTCTTATTTCTGAGTTCTCTATTCTGTTCCATTGGTCCATGTGTTTGTTTTTATACCAGTACCATGCTGCTTTCATTACTGTAGCCTTGTAGTATAGTTTGAAGTCAGGTAGCATGATGTCTACTCTATTATTCTTTCTTAGGATTGTCTTATGTATTTGGGTTCTTTTTTGGTTCCATATGAATTTCAAAATAGTTTTTTTCTAGTTCAGTGAAGAATCTCTTTGGTAGTTTGATAGAAAGATCATTGAACCTATAAATTGCTTTGGACAGTAGAGCCATTATAATACCGATGCTTATCCATGAGCATGGAATGTTTTTCCATTTGTTTGTGTCATCTCCAGTTTCTTTGAGTGGTATTTTGGAATTCTCATTGCAGAGATCTTTTACCTCCCTGGGTAACTTCATTCCTAGGTATTTTATTCTTCTGAGACAACTGTGAATGGGATCATATTCCTGATTTGGCTCTTGGATTGGCTGTTGTTGCTGTATAGGAATACTAGTCATTTTTGTATCCTGAAATTGTTCTGAAGTTGTTTATCAGCTTAAGGATCTTTTGGACTGACACTATGGGGTTTTGTAAATATAGAATAATGTCATTTGCAAATAGGGCTAGATTAACTTTCTCTATTCTTATTTGGATGCCCTTTCTTTCTCTTGACTGATTGCTTTGGCCAGGACTTCCAGTATTATGTTGAATAGGAGTGCTGGCTTTGGGGTTGGTTTGCTCTTGCTTCTCTACTTCTTTTAGTTGTAATGTTTTGTTTTTAATTTGAGATCTTTCTAACTTTGTGATGTGTGCATTCTGTGCTATAAATTTCCCTCTTAATGCTGCCTTAGCTGTGTCCCAGAGATTCTAGTATGTTGTATTTTTGTTCTTGTTAAGTTTCAAAGAATATGTTGATTTCTGCTGTAATTTTATTATTTACCCTGTAATTCAGGTGCAAGTTATTTAATTTCCATGTAATTGTTTCATGGTGATTGATTTTCTTAGTCTTGGATTATATTATTATTTTATTGTGCTGTGGTCTGACAGTGGTTGGTATGATTTTGGTCCTTTTGCATTTGCTGAGGAATGTTTTATGTCCAGTTGTGTGGTTGATTATTTAGAGTATGTGCCAATTGGTGATGGGCAGAATATATCTTCTGCTGTTTTTTGGGGAAGAGTCTGTAGATGTCCATCAGGACCATTTGGTTCAATATTGAGTTCAGGTCCTGACTATCTTTGCTAATTTTCTGCCTTGAGGATCTATTACTGTCAGTGGGTGTTGAAGTCTCCCACTATTATTGTTTGGGAGTGTCAGTCTCTTTGAAGGTATTTAAGAACTTGCTTTATGAATCTGGGTTCTCCTGTGTTGAGTGCATGTGTATTTGATATAGTTAGGCTAGTTAGGTCTTCTTGTTGAATTGAACCCTTTACCATTATTTAATGCTCTTCTTTGCCTTTTTAAATCTTTGGTTGTTTAAAGTCTGTTTTGTCTAAAATTAAGATCACTACCTTTCCTTTTTTTTCTCTTCTCTTTTTGCTTGGTAGGTTTTTTTCCCCATTCTTTTTATTTTGAGCCTGTGGATGTCACTGCATGTGAGACGGATCTCTTGAAGATAGGCACCATTGGGTCTTACGTCTTTATCCAGGTTGCCACTCCATACCTTTTAATTAGGATGTTTAACCCATTTACATTCAAGGTTAGTATAGATATGTGTGGCTTTGATGCTATTATTAGGTTGTTATTATGCTGGTTTGTTTGTGTGGTTGCTTTACAGTGTCACTGGTCTGCCTACTTAAGTGTGTTTTCATAGTGGCTGATACCAGTTTTTTCTTTCCATATTTAGTGCTTCTTTTAGGGACTCTTGTAAGCCAGGCCTTGTGGTACCAGATTCTCTCAGTATTTGCTTGTCTAAAAAGGATGTTATTTCTCTTTTGCTTAGGCAGGTTAGTTTGGCTGGATATGAAATTATTGGTTGAAATTTCTAAGAATGTTGAATATAGGCCCCCAGTATTTTCTGCCTTGTAGGTTTTCTGCTGAGAGATCTGCTGTTATTCAGATGGGTTACCCTTTGTAGGTGACCAGTCCTTTCTCTCTAGCTGCCTTCAACATTTTTTTCTCTCATTTTGACCTTGGAGAATCTGATGATGATGTGTCTTGAGGGTGATCTTCTTGTGAAGTGTTTTGTGGGGGTTCTTTCCACTTCTGAATTTGAATGTTGGCCTCTCTAGCTAGATTGGGTAAGTTTTCATAGATGATATCCTGAAAAATGTTTTCCAAGTTGCTTCCATTTCTCCCATCTCTTTCAGGGATGCCAATGAGTTGTAGATTTGGCCTCTCTACATAATGCCATGTTTCTTGGAGGTTTTATTTATCTCTTTTCATTCTCTATTTTTATTCTTGTCTGTCTTATTTTAAAAAGTCAGTTTTCAAGCTCTGAGTTTCTTTCCTTAGCTTTTTCTATGTATTCTGCTGTTTATACTTGTGAATGCATTATGAAATTATTTCAGTGTGGTTTCAGATCTATTAGGTTGGTTACATTCTTTTCTATTCTGGCTATTTTGTCTGTCAGCTCCTGTATCATTTTATTGTTATTTTTAGTTTCCTCAAATTGGGTTTCAACATGCTCCTAAATCTCAATATCTTTGTTTTTATCCATATTCTGAATTCTCTTTCTCTCATTTGAGCCACCTCAACTGAGTTAGGAACTATTCTTAAAAATCTAGTATGATCATTTGGAGGAAAGAAGATGCTCTGGCTTTTGTAGTTGTCAGAGTTCTTGTGCTGTTTTTTCTCCTCTTTGTGGACTGATGTTCCTTCTATCTTTGAAGCTACTGTCCTTTGGATGGGCTTTCTTTTTCTTTTACCCTATTTGATGACAGTGGGTGTTTGATTGTGGTGTAAGGTGGGTTCAACCAACTGGCTTCATTTCTGGAATGTTTTAGTGGGTCAAGGCTCAGCTCAGGACCCCTGGACTCCAGGTTTCTGGTATTGGGCCCTCATTTTGTTCTTTGGCTTCTTCAGGTTAGGAAGGAACCTGTTGCATTGGAAGTACCGTGCTGCTCCAGAACACTGGTCACAACACTCTAATATGTGGTGCCAGCCAAAGCACTTCATAGAGCAGTGGCAGCAGGATCCATCCTGGTTCACATGTATCAGCAGCACAGGCAGTGGCAGCATGTCAGGGTGTATACTCATGGGCTTTGGCAGGGTGCTAGTTGGTGCCAGGCTGCCAGGTTCCATGTACTTGTTCTCAACAGTATGGTGGCATCATCCCTCAGAGGTTCAGGGCCCCTTCCAGTGTCTGTGCACTCGTTTGTGCTATTCATGGTGTTAGCATGGGGGCAGGTTACTGGCAGACGCAGGATTGTGTGTGCCCTCTGTGAGTATTCACACTGGCAGCCTTGGCTGCTCAGGACAGGGGTGGTTTTGCTGTTCTCCCTCTAAAGTTTCTCGCTGGTGGCAATATCAGCCCAGGGTAGTCACTGGTGGGGGCAGGGCTAGTGTGGGCAGGGCTAGTGTGCTCCATGCCCGCCAATGCTCCAACGACAATGGATGCTCTGCAAGGGGTGAAGGCGGGGTGCACTCACACTGGCAGCAGTGACACAGCAGGGTGCATGTGCACACACATGCTAGTGGGTAAGAGAAGGGAAGGTCCCCTGGTGCACACATGCACCAACAAAGTAGTGTGGTGATGGGGGGGTGGCTGTGGGCGAGTGTGTGCAGGCAAAATGACACAGGTGAGCCTATGGGGGTGGGGGGAGAGTGCAGGTGAGCTGGGGTGTGACTGCAGGGGCTGTTCTGCCAAACACTCTGCCAGTCAGGCATGGTCCACCAGTGCAGGAGCTATGATCTGAGCCCCCAAGGTACCTGGTGGCTGTACTATAAGCAGGTGCCACCAGGTTGGAGCCCTGGGAGAGGCCAGCAGACCAAGAGGTGCCCAGGTCAAACCAGCCCCATCCCATGGGCAATATTACCCTGCAGAGTTAAGGTCCAACAGTTCCCCTAGGGTTCAAGTCTCCTATGGGAGCAAGTTGAGCCTAAGAGTATGGGTAACCCTGGCTGAGTGGTTCACTACAGATGCTCCAGACCAAACTGTCTGGGCTTCACGCCAGCAGGAGCTCTACTTCTATCACTTTTCTAAACAGGTCTTTCTGTCAATTCAAGTGTCTATGGTGGCCCAGGTCTTCTCCTGCTGGGATTTCAGAAACTGGATTGCTCCTTGCCTGTTTAACCCATCCCTTTGCAGGAGTCGTTGGTGGCCAGTAATGAGTTCTAGTGTTCCATTAGTTCCGTGCAGGGTTCACATCTTCCTTCTCCTTCAGCCCAGCATCTTCTTCCCTCCATCTGCTCTCAATGCCTTCAGAGGCTAGCAGTGTGCCAGCCTTTTCAATGTCCGGGTCTCTCAGTAGAAGATACTCCTCCTGGCTGTGTCTAGTTGACTCTCTTGGAGGAGAAATCCATGACTGAAAATCTATTTGCAGCAAAACCTATTTCATAACTCAAAAGCTTGGGCTGTTGGGAATTTTAAATTCAACCACACTTAATTGAGGCTTTAATTATGCTATTCAGTTCTGGTGCTTTGATACATTACAGCAGTATCATGGATACTGACCCCACCTTTGCTAACTGTGTGCCACAAAACTCCTTGACTTAAATGATATTTGCATGTCAAGACCCCAGGCCTAACATTGCGTTCATACTCCACGTGTGGCTCAGCCTCATTATAATACCATAGAGCCACAAAAATAAGACCCAAATCAACTCAAGTTTGTGATCATTTGAAAAAGATGTCCCATATCACAGTTCCAGTTTCAGTTTCACATTATAGATTATATTGCTTCAGCCCGACTTTGACCTTGAAGATGACTTTGCCCCTTTTCCCAGAAACAACTTCACCCAGGATACTGAGATCACTACCCCAGAAACATACATATGCTGGATTTCCTAAGGAGCTGAAAAATTGGACACAGAACATTTATCATTTTACTTCCTTTGATAAGAGAAATTGTTTCATTCCCTGAATTTAGCATTTGCTTAGTTCATACTCTTATTCTCTGCCAAAATGTACCTCTTTATACTTCCACACCTAAAGAAAAATCTGGTAGAGTGTACTAGTCTTTGTGCCATTTTAATAATTAATGAGATTATTTGTTTTTCCAGGAAGTAACTGCCACATATGGGTTCACCCCTCAACCCCCCAGAGAGAGGACCTCCCATTGCTCACTACCTCCTCTGACACTGTCCACTCCAGTTTGCTACCGCAACGTCCTGCCCTGCATCCATGACCACAGCTGCTGCCTCTTCCCCTAGGTCACAAACGTCACTAATCTTTACATACGTCTTACTTAACTAACTTCATACTCTCCAAAAATGTAATTGTTGGACCTGCCACCTTGAACCCTGGAATATACCATGAGATTACTATCACACACACAAAAATATAGCTCATGTTTTAACATACTTTAACTCAATTAGTATATTGTTGGAGATCCCGGAAATCCCAGATCTGTTTTCTTGGCTAAGGCCATACAATGTGAAACTTGGTTATGAACCAGGCTACAAGGACTCCTTATACTCCTACTTGTTTTCCTCCTTTTTAAGGAAAAAATAATAAAATTCATTTATGCTATTTAGGCCAATGTATGCACTACTCTAAAAGTCTTCTCTACAATTTAGGCCACTCAAATACGTCAAGTAATCAAGCTTAACATTAATGTGGAGATCAATAGGTGAATTTTTACATAGTTTTCATGTCAAAAAAATGCCTTTTAGTCCCAGTTTTGAGCCCCTAATGGTTAGTCAGCTCCCCATTTGAATATCTGACAGACAGCTATGTCCCAGAGCTAGCAAAGTCATTTAAATTAGCTTATGCACAGGGTTTTCAGGAAACCTAATCCTGCTCCAATTGCCATATATAAGGTATTCTCTACAGCTCCAGTGTGTTGTTACCCAGTCCGTGTGTGCAGTCACTGTGCTGCCCTACATAGAAGTCTTTTGTTTGGAGCTGTAAGTAACAAAGAGGTTTGCCTTTCATCTATCCAAGATAGTCTTTGTGTTGGGTCCTGTCATCAAAAGAATCTTTAATCTCATAAAACAGGAGGGAAGAATCTTTGCTTCTATCCTAGTTTACAATGGTTTTCTGGCAACATTTGGTTTTCTTTGGCTTGTAGAAGAAGCATCACTCTGATCTCTGCCTTTGTCTTTACATGGTGTTCCTATGTATGCACCCAGTTTTCCTCTTGTTATAAGGACACCATAAGAAGCTAAGAAGTGCAAAAGAAGAGAAAAAGAATAAACCAAAGACACCAGTTATATTGGATTAGGGACCAATCTATTTCAGGATGGCCACATCTTAACTAATTATATCTGCAATGACCCTATTTCCAAATAAGGTCATCTTCTGAGGCACTGGGGATTAGAATTTCAACAAATAAATGTTGGTGAGGAGTGCACTATTCAACTCATGACTGAAAGTACTTATTAAAGACACACATATCTTATAACACACTTATAAACCAACGACTTAATTCCTAGGTATATATCCAAGAAAATGAATGTACACAGACCAAAAATTATGTACAAAAAAAGAATATTCTTAGTTTTATATTAGCCCCAAACTGGGACAATCTAAATTTACAGAAAAAGGAATAAATTGTGATATAGTTATTAAAATTTGCTATACAGCATTAACAAACTATGCAAAGAATTTCATGTATGTGAAGTTCAAAAGCTGTCAGAATGAATTAATGCTATTAGAAGTCTAAGTAGTGTTTATGTCTGGAGGAGAAGATATGAGCCCAGAGGGAACAAAGGAAATTTTGAGTAATAAAAATTATCGACACTTTGGTTTTGGAAGTAATTGGATGAGTGCACATATATGTTAAAAATTCATCAAACTGTATACTCAAGATATGTTCATTTTACCGTACGTAATTTATACTCTCAAAATGCTGCTTTTCAAATTAATTGTTATATAATTAATCTTGTTACTTCAGTGCTGTGGGAGAAGCAATAAGTAGTAAGCACTGTTTTTTTTGGTATATTACTCAGCAAAATGCACTGACACTTTCTGTCAGTGGCTAATCAGTCAAAAACATATGCAATAAAAGCAGAAGTTAAAGATCAGCAAGACGATGAAGAAACATGTTTTGCAATCCTGTTGAAAAGAGAACAAACAAAAGTGACCAAGAGAAACAGACTGTCTGTTGATTGATTTAAAGTGGATTTATGTTTAAGTAGAAAACTACTCCAAATGCATACGTGGGGAAAGATGCCTGCTTCAATGTTACTGATCTCCATCGTTATCATGGTATCTGGTAAGTCTGATACTGTGACATTTTCAGCTAAAAATAAAGCTTTCTTTCAATGATTATGAGGATACTCTTGATCTACTTACTTATAAGGTATTTCTTGACTTGTCCTAGCAGCAGTGATAAATGTGTACATTTTCCAGCAAAACTCCTTCTGAGTTACCTTATCCAGACAGTATACTGACTAGGTGACTAGCTGAATTCATAGTAATTGGAAGGTGGGATTGAAGTGAAACTAAACTTCTGTGACATAAACGTTGTCCTGGACTTCTTTTGTTGGTAGATTTTTAAAATTACTGATTCAATTTGAGAACTTATTAGTCTGCTTAGGCTTTCAATTTCTCTTCATTCAATCTTGGGAAGTTGTGTATTTTCAGGAATTCATCAATCTCTTCTAGATTTTTCTAGTTTGTGTGCATAGAGGTGTTTATAATAGTCTCTGAGGATCTTTTGTATTCCTGTGAGATCAATTGTAATGTTACCTTTGTCATAACTGATTATATTTATTTGGATCTTCTTTTTTCTTTGTTAATCCAGCTAGTACTCTATTGATCTTGTTTATCTTTTCAAGGGGTCACCTTTTGGTTTTGTTGATCCTTTGTATAGATTTTTGGATCTTAATTTCATTCAGTTCTGCTCTGATTTTAGCAATTTATTTTCTTCTGCTAGCTTTGGGTTTAGTTTGTTCTTGTTTTTCTAGTTCTTCTAAGTGTGATGTTAGATTGTTCATTTGAGATCTTTCTAACTTCTTGAAGTAGGTGTTCAGCACTATAAACTTTCCTCTTAACACTGCTTTTGCTGCATCTCAGGGATTTTTATATGTTGAGTCTCTGTTTTAATTAATTTCAAACTTTTTTTATTTCTTCCTTAATTTTATTGTCTACCCAAAATTTATTGAAGATCGAGTAGTTTAATTTCCATGTTATTGTATAGTTTTCAGAGACATTCTTGATATTGATTTCTATTTTTATTCCACTGTGGTCTGAGAGTATGGTTGGCATGATTTTGATATTTTGAACTTACTGATACTTGCTTTATGGTTGAACATATGGTTGACCTCAGAGTATGTTCCATGTGATGAGAAAAATAGATATTCTGTGGTTGTTGGGTGGAGTATTCTGTAAATGTCTGTTAGATCCAACTGATCAAATATTACATTTAAGACCAGAATTTTTTTGGTTAGTTTTCTGCCTTGATGATCTAATGATGTCAGTGGGATGTTGAAGTCTCCAGCTATTATTAAGTCACTAAGTCTCTCCATAAGTTTAGAAATATGTGGGGTTTTTTTATTCTGGGTGCTCCAATGTTGGGCCTGTATATACTTAGGATAGTTAAGTATTTTCGTTTATTTGAACCCTTTATCATTATGTAATGCTCTTCGTTGTCCTTTTCTATTGTTGGTTTAAATTTTGTTTTATCTGATGTGAGAATAGTAACCCCTGGTTCTTTTTCGTCTTCCATTTGTGTGATAGATCTCTTTCCACCCCTTTACTTTCAGCCTGTCTCTGTTGTTACATGTGAGATAGATCTCTGAAAGGCAGCAGATGGTTACGTCTTGTTCTTTTATCCAACTTGCCACTCTGTGCCTTTTAAGTGGGGCATTTAGATTGTTTAATTCCAGATTAATATTGATATGTGAAGTTTTGATCCTGTTGTGATGTTGTTAGCTGGTTGCTTTGGAGTCTTGATTGTGTAGTTGCTTTATAGGGCTGTGTAGTTAAGTGTGTCTTTGTAGCAACAGATATTGTTCTTAAATTTGTATGTTTAGAACTCCCTTCAGGATCTCTGGTAAGGTTGGCCTAGTGGCAATGAATTATCTTCGTGTTTGCTTGCTTAGGAAAGATTGTATTTCTCTTTGCTTATGAAGCACAGTTTGGAGAGTATGAAATTCTTAGTTGGAATTTCTTTTCTCTAAGGATACTGAAAATAGACCCCAATCACTTCTGGCTTATATGCTTTCTGCCGAGATGTCTGCTGTTAATCCAATGGGATTCCTTTGTAAGTGAGCTGGCCCTTTTCTCCAGCTGCTTATAAGATTTTATTTCACATTGACCTTGGAAAGTCTAATGACTATGTATCTTGGAGATGGTCATCTTGTGTAGTATATTGCAATTCTCTGAATTTCTCAAATTTGCATGTCGACCTCTTTAGTAAGATTGGGTAAATTTTTCAGAACTGTATCCTCAAATATGTTTTCTAAGTTGCTTACTCTCTCTTCCTGTCTAGGAAGATCCCCTGGGCAGAAGCTGCAGCTGACCAATAGGCTAAACCCTTATTTGACCAGTCTCATGGATAAAGGGACACCCAACTACCATGCCAAAACACAAACCTACTCCTCACTTTTCTCAGTGTTCTGAGATTGGGGGCTCCTCCCTGGCTTGAACTCAGGCAGCAGATCTCATCTTGATACCTCTGGGTGGTGTGCTTGAATGCTGGATGTTGGGATTGAGTGCATGGTTTTATCCTCTGACCCCTCAGGATTGAGCACCAGGTGTGCCGGGGAGGTCAAACTGCTTCCAGGCCACTGCAAAATACTCAGGTGGGGAAATGGAGGCTATTCTGTGTGCACCCTATTTCAGGAGTGGCCAGGCATGGGCCTTGGATGGGGCTGGTGCACAAGGGTAGATTAGACACACAGTAGTCCTGTGGGAAAGGCAGCCCTTCCTTCTGCCAGCCTGGCACTCAGCAGGGGCTAGAGTCACTCAGAGCAAGATGGCAAACCATGGTGATGGATGCATATGGTTGTGTTTTGCTGCACCTGCCCCACATGAGAAATTTTCTGGGCTCCACATAGGTTTGAGCTGTACCTCTGCCTATTCTCTGGTATGCTAAAAGAACTACCCAAGAATGGTTAATTTACAAAGAAAAGAGGTTTAATTGGCTCACTGTTCCAGAGGCTGTACAGGAAGCTTGGCTGGGGTGGCCTCAGAAAACTTAAAATCATGGTGGAAAGGTAAAGGGGAAGCAAGCATGTCTTCAAATGCCCAGCAGAAAGAGGGGAGGTGCTACATACTTTTAAACAAGCAGATCTTGTGAGAACTCTATCATGAGACAGCACTAGGGGGAGGGTGCTAAATCATTAGAAACCACCCCATGATCCAATCACCTCCAACCAGGTGCCACTCAGGATCATAATTCAAAATGAGATTTGGGTGGGGACACAGAGCCAAACCATATTAAGCCATCAATATATTTTTGCCTCTTTTCTCTTGCTATTACTAACATACACTCCATATCCCTGACTAGGATTAAGGAGCAGATCTGTGGTTATGAAATAGCTTTGGACTGTGTGATACTAATAGCTCCTAAGAATCAAATCAACAACCATCTATCTTAAATAATATCAAATATATAATTTATATAATAATCTGTCACAATCAGCATGTTTTCCAGAAAGAAATGACATTGTTTATGTATTAACATTCATGTAATGACATTGTTCATGTATTAACACTCATGTATTAACAATTTCAAAGTTTTTCTAGCTAGAATTCTAGCAAGAAATGGGGTGAGTTTATATGCAGATTTTGGAACTGTTTTTCTCAGGCTCTCTCATTTTTCCATATATTGAAGCAGTTCTGATATTTTATTTTTATTTAGTGTAGACCACAATTTGGTCCATGTTTCGGCCCACTAAACAAATGAACAGTGATATGGTTTGGGTCTGTGTCCTCACTAAATCTCATGTCTAACTGTAATTCCCAGTGTGGGAGGTGGAGTCTGGTGGAAGGCGATCGAATCATGGAGGTGGCGTTCTTATGAATGTGTTAGCACTATTGCCTCGGTGCTGTTTGCATGATAGTGAGTGAGTTACGAGATCTGGTTGTTTAGAAGTGGGTAGCATCCCCCACCCACACCTTCTTCCTCCAGCCCTGGCTGTGTGAACATGCCAGCTCTGGCTTTGCCTTTTGCCGTGAATAAAAGCCCCCTGAGGCCTTCCCAGCAGCAGATGCCACCATGCATCCCATACAGCCTGTGGATCCATGAGCCAATTAAACCCTTTTTCTTTATAAATTACCCAGTCTTGGGTATTTCTTGATATCGGTGGCAGAACTGACTAACACACACAGAGCTCTTTCTAATGCCTGGAGTTACAGCATTGAATCTAGAATCTCTGCTTACTGGGTTCATGTTAATAATTTGGCCTCGTTCAGCTTTGTCTTTTTCATTACTTCACATCCTTAATCTTCATTTCTATATGTATTGTCCAAATGTATAACTGTATACATTGGAGAAATCATATAGATCTTCTGGTGTGTAGTGTACCTCCTTGTGGGTCACACCGTACCTCACTCTTTGGGGTCTAGTTATAAATCTGGAAGCAAAGAGGAGTGAGGGGGGAGATCCTGAGAACAGAAAGTATCTTTTCAGGCAACCAATTGAAGAAAAGTCATTATAGTTTCTTTAGGCAAAGCAGGCGGTTAACATCTCCAAACAGGGGTGGGAGGGCTGCTTCTATGGGCAAAGACTTAGGAAACTTTAGAGATTTTATATGTTCAGTTTCCTTGGCTTTTGCTTATATGTTCACATTCCAATTTTCAGGATCCCATTCCTTTCCAGTCGATAACCTCACTGTAGCAGAGATACACTGACAGGTTAGGAATTCAATTTGTGTTGTCATTCAGCCATTTACAGGATAAGTTTTGGTTTCTGGAAACTTCAGCCTTGCTGAGAAGATGGGGGTTCTTTCATGGCAGACATAGAAATTTCCAGTTTACTCATACAGTTCGAGAATCTGAAGCCCTGAACTCATCTTTTTCTTTCTCCATTTGCCCAGCAAATTAGGAGAAACCAGCCAATCTCCTTATGCTAAAATGTATCAAATACAACTCAGACCTTGCCTTTTGTAAGTATTTGACTAGGCCCATCCAATGGTGACATTTTGCATATCTCCATTGTTACTTCATGGCCATGGACTTTCAGTGTGCCCGTTAACACTAGAAATACAGTCATTAGTGCTTTTAAATTTAACTAGATTAGATGACCAATTCCAGAAAACCCAAGACTAATTCTGAAAATTCAGCCTTATGATTCTGTTTCTTGAGGACCACGTATGGTACCAAATCTGTATCAGTCAGATACAGATAAAGATAATGAGTAGAAAGTATGTGTATGTATGAGTGTATGTATGTATGTGTGTGTGTGTGTGTGTGTGTGTGTGTGTTATTTCAAGGAATTGATTGTTGCAATTGTGGAAGCTGGTAAGTTTGAAATTTATAGGGTGGACTGGTTGTCCGGAAACTCTTGGTCAGAAACTAATGCAACTAATGCTGCAGTCTTGAGGAAGAATTTTTTTTCTTACTCCGGAGAACCTCACTTTTTCTCTTAAGGCCTTTCAATGGATCGAGTGAGGCCCACCTATTTTATTGAGAATAATTTCCTTTACTTAAAATCAATTGATTGTAGTTATTAACCACGCCTACAAAATACCTTTACAGCAATGCTGAAATTAGTGTTTGCTTGACTGAATGATTGAATACTATACACTAGCCAACTTGACACATAAAACTAGCTCTCACAAGAGGATACACCTTTTTTCAGGTGAACACACAATGTTTATCAAGGCAGACCATTAAATGAGCCATAAAACAAATCACAATAAATTTAAATTTATCTCAGTAATTATTTTTAAAAGGCTTTATGTTATTGAGACCAGCAAATGATCTTGTGGTTTTCCGTTTCCTTGTCATTTTTACCTTGAGAAGTTTCCTTTAGCATTTTTTTTGCAAGTTCAGCCATGCATTTGAAAAAAGAATTGTTCTAGTTTATCCAATACTTCTAAGTTGTTTTTTTTTTAAGTAGAGGAGGTTGTCTATCATTTCTATAATAGTTCTGGAAATGGAACTTTACTCTTGGGGCCTGCATTGAACTCTTCCACTGATTAGAAGTGGGTGTGCCTGGCAAAAGACTGGTAGAGCTGATCTGTTATAGTAACATTGGATGAATCATTTATTCATAACTGTGCACAAGAAATGTCCAAATCCTATCACATATGCATTTATCTGGTTATGTTCTCACTGCTGATTTATGTAGAGGTTTCTGTGATTTTTGGTGTGATTGTTAACTAATTTAAGGAATTGAAATGTTTTCTGTGATCATCTTATACAAAATCAGGGGATTCCAGTCCATTTCAGTAAATAAAATTTCTTAATTTTCTCCATATTTCTTCTGTAAATGTTTTCTAGCTTCAGATAATAATTCCTGTCTGATGACACAACCGGAAATGCAGAGCCAGAGAATATTTCTTAATGAAGGTAAAATGCTCGCTTAATAACCAGTTTGATGGGAGGGTTGGATCATCAGTAGAAACATTCACATGATCATTTGTCCTGTGTGCAACTGTAATAGATAACTCTCTGCACACTATTGCTTGAAGACCACCTACTTATTCAATTTAATTCAACAACAACAAAAAACAAACATGTAGATTTCTTAGTAGCACACAAAAATGTGCTTCGTAAAATTGAAGTTAAAAGAAGAAAACTTACAGCACCTTCAAGTAGTCTATATATTCTGGTCTTGGAATTAGACAAGGACACAGAATTATATTACAAGGTAGAATGAGATGAGCACTATAATATAAAATCAGTGTATTACAGAGAGTAGCTTTTGCCCAGGCTCTGGAAGGATTTCAGAAAGCATAAATTGTTGGAAAAAAGAGGCCAGGAGATCATTGTGGACTAAGGTACAGGGTAGAAAGGCACATAAAATGTTCAGTCAATAGAAATAGTCTGGGGTGGGAGGAGTTTAGTGTGCATGCTGGATTGTAGTGAGAGTGGAGCCTGAAAAGTCAAGCTGCAGTCAAATAGTGGAAGGAAGTAGAAAGGGTGGTAATAAAGTCAAAAGAAGAACTGCATGAATAGATACAGAACCACAGAAGAAATTGAGAATTACTGCCAAAAAATGTGTGGCCTTAGATTGCTATGTAAGATAAATAGTTTACATTATTTTAAGCCTTTAAAGAACAGATAATATTTATGCCATTTAGTTTTTCCATAGAATAGAGAAAGAAGAAATGTTTTCTAAATGTTACAAATATAACTCAGATATCTAATCTTGACAAAGTTAGTGTACAAAAACTTTCTAAGCTAATTTCACTTGTAAATGCAGAGGCAAAGATTCCACGTATCAGTACAGAAGAATGACGGTGAGTGAGACTACCCCTACTTCTACTCCTTGTCTCTCAGATCCAGCTTAAACTATGAACTGGGGACACAGCAACATCCTAAAGGGTGGTATCCCATCTTCATAAGCTATTATTTCCAAATTTCAGTTGTGCCTGCAAGAGGCTGTGTCAGTGCTCCATCAAGCAGACCATTTCTGAATGTACCCACATGCCTCTACCCAACACCTTCTTAGCCTCTACTTTCCAATCTTGACTCTTCCAGGTCTCTGACGAAACAAGCCAAACAAGGCAAATGGTTATTTGCCACTGCTCATGAGTTTATCTATTTTATTACGGAATCATTTCTTACTTGAGTATTTTTCATCATCACTGTCTTTCAGGGCCAGACCAGAATGGGGCTACAGTGCCGCAGCAGCCCACTTTTTGGCTTATATCACAGACTGAGGCAACTCGTCCATAAGCTAAGCTTTGGGTTTTGGTCCTAGAGAACTCACAGTGAGGGCTTAGATGTGAGCTGAGAGACAGATGACCATATAACAGTGGTATATGAAGTGGGGGCCTGAACCATTTGTTCTCTCAAATGACTGGTGTTCTCTTGAGGCTGGAGCCTGATCCCCAATGTACTACTTCTGTTTTACAATGGATTGCTGCTAGGCCCACCTTACTTTTTGGTTTGATGAGTCTAATAGTATCTAGCTTATAATAGGCTGTTTTAGGAGCCTGATTATTTCATAACCTATAATTAGACGCTCAGTCTTCACCAGGGTCCCCTAGTATGCCATGAGCTGTTTTTTAAAAGGTAACTAGTTATCTGCTTCAGATGACATGGATTTACCCCAGAACCCTAGGCCTGCACTGTGACTGTCCTACTGGACTTGTCTGAGACTCTGCATTGCATCTTTATCCCAGAATCTTCTTGTATCACAGATCTGCCTGATCTTATGAACTTATTGTCAGGGTTGGTGTACTGTAGCATGGACCTGTTACAGATTTCTTTCTTGGTCTGGAACACACTTGGACTAGCATCCTATTAGAGGATCAGAGCAGTAATCTCAAATATGCAGCAGGCTGCCTCCAAAACCAAGTGTTGTTCTACTCAGTGGTAGGAAGTAAGGTTAAATAATTTGTCCTTTTCTTGGGAGGAGATATATGGTAGGATTCAGACCACTGGGCCACTAAAAACTTTACTGATTATTCAGGCCCTGAATCTTCATAGAATTTATTTCTCACCTCTGGAATGCATGTGATTGACTAAGGTATTCATAATACCTCTCACTTTTTGCTCAGAAGATCTAATTGATATGTCATCAATATAGTAGACCAATGTGATGGTTTCTGTAGAATGCCTAGACAGCCTAGATCTCTTTAGATTACACGGTACATGAAAGTAGAAATTAAGGCAAGATCATGTTTGTATACTGTTTACTCTCCTGTGGAATACAAACAAACTTTTGATGTTCCTTTCTGATGAATATTGAAAATAAGGCATTTACCAGATCGATAACCGCATACTACAACTGGAGTAGGGTTAGTAAAGGTAGCTTATGTGGCAGAGTAGCTGCAGTTGAGGCTAACACATTGGTAATTTTGCACTGGCCTACTGCAATTCACCATCCAGTGTTTTGCAGGGATCGAACAGGTAAATTAAGTAGGAGATATGATGGAAACCACTATTTTAGTATACTTTAAGTGTCTGAGAGGAGACTCATCCTTAGGCCTTCAATATTAATATTTATTTACTATTTTGGCCAAGGTGGGTGGTTTAGGGGATTGCTCTTGGACTGTCCTATTATAATAGCTCTTACTTTACAGATCAAGGAACCAACAAGAGGATCTGCAAGCTGCTAAGTATGCTTGTCCTAATTATTCAGCAACTGAACTGGATAAGTCTGTGGACTTTGCAAGTCTACCGTGACATGAACCAGACCCAGGATTTCTTTTATTACCTGATTCCAATATGTTCCTACTCTAACAGGAGGCCCTTAGTGTTCTTTGTGTTCTTGGGTATCAGGATCAATTCAGATTAGTATTCAAACAACCCTCAAAAGATCTTTGTATTCCTTTTTCCCCAGGTATGGTTACCCAAACACACGATCATAGGTCCTTTGATGAAGGACGAGGGGAATAACTTTCAGATGGCTGGGGACAACCAAGACCCTTTCAGTGGGTCCCCTCAGTAAAAATGAGTTACAATAGTAATAATAATGATGATCATACAGCGATGTTATTTGCCTTTCTACTGATATTTTCCCTGATAGTACAATTGAACTCTTGTTTAAAATTACTGGTGCCTTAGCATGAATAAAGTGCAGAGCACTCACTGTATTAGTTTGCTAGGGCTGTTGTAACAAAGAACCATTAACTGAGAGGTGAAGGCAATGGAACCTTATTGTGTTACAGTTCTAGAA
Source organism: Cebus imitator (assembly GCF_001604975.1). Lineage (NCBI taxonomy): Eukaryota > Metazoa > Chordata > Mammalia > Primates > Cebidae > Cebus > Cebus imitator. Next base: position 1,219,814 of record NW_016107516.1, read on the forward strand.
ATGAAAACACCGAGATCAAGGTGCTGGTAGGGCCATTCTCCCTCTGAAGGCACTATGAAAGGATCTGTTTCAAGCCTTTCTCCTAGCTTCTGGTATTTCCTGGCTTAGGCAGCATACCTCCAATTCTTACATGGAGCTTTTCCTGTGTCCATATCTGTGTCCAGTTTGCTCTTGTTTTATGAAAACACCAATTGTATTGCATCAGGGGCTAACTCAACTCCAGTATGACTTTGACTTAGCTAGTTATATTTGTAATGATTTTATTTTCAAATAAGGTCACATCTTTGAGGGTTAGGACTTCAACACATAAATTTTTAGATATAAAATTCAACCCATAACAGGCACCAACTTGTACCAATAGTCGTATTCTTCACTTACTCATGCACACACATACACATTCCCTAAAAATGTCCTTGATGATTCAGTAAAAATTATTAATGTATTAAATCTCAAGCCTTATATATGGTATCTTTTAAATATTCTACATGATGAAACTGGAAATATATTTAATGCATTTTTGTTGCATGCCAAAGCATGATGGTTATTTTGAGAAATGCATTTGTATCAAATGTTTGAGTTGCAAGCGGAACTATTTCCAACCAACCTTTTACATCCAGGGTGAGTAAAATACCCATTAAGAGAAAGAAGGGTTTTATGGGACTTTAAATGAGACCCAGTGGAAGAAATTGACATGTAGAAATTTTTATCATTTTTTTCCTTATTGTCCAGTTAGCAGTTCACTGTCTGTACTAATGGATACAAAAGTTGTGCTCTGTTGCCATCCCATCCTACTGACAAGTGTGATGGTAACAGCATGGGAAATACTCATCAGAGACAAATCTTCCTGCATCAAAGCCTACAGGAGAGATAGAAATGAGACAATGGGAAAAAACTACAATGACAAAAGTATATAACATGGGCCTCCAGTCCTGACTAGAATCTTGCCCTTCAGATTGATCCAGTTGTCCTCACTCCCTATGGGTATTACAGGTGAATAATCGTAATACCTGATGGGAATTTCCATCATAGATATTACCCATGATAATGTCCATTGAAAGGGTCTTGGTTATCCCTAGCCATCTGAAAACCACGCTTTGAGAATTACTATAGCAGTCATTCCCCTAGGCCATCAGGGGACCCAAAGGACCTAGTTTTAACCTTACCAAGTGTTAGATAAGGAACAAATGTCTCTCTAAATTTCATATTCTTTATGTTAAGATTGAAGCACTTTTTCCTTACCTTTCTGCAATTCTCCTTGAAGTGACAGTGTTTCTAAGCATGAATAGAACTGTGGTGTGCAAGGCGGTTGCAGCAAAGCCAGCTGCATAGATCTCCTGGACGCCACAGGGAGATTGTGTCACTGAGAAAGAATATTGAGGCAATGGCACAGTGACTGCTGGGAGTACATGCCACTGAGAGGGTCACAATGTGCCTACCATGACCTCATGATAGCCACATGTGACTAGCAACAAGAGGTCTATAGAACTACTTCCTGGTTAGTAATTATTCCAGTTTTGTGTTCAATTTTTTCACTCTTTTAGAGGAGTTAGTTTAAGAAGGAAAAAAAATGTGCAAAGTAATTTCATTTAAAGATGCTTTCTCCAGCATTTGGAGAAAGAAGTATAATTAGACTACCTCATGTGAGATGCCCATGTGGACCAATCTTGGCTAGGAAAGGAGAAATGGGGGGAGGCATGGTTACCTCATACAAACTGGTTGACTAAACAAAGTGTCTCATGAATCAGAAATCATTATTAATTGCTTATAAGCATAATTTTAAAGATGTTAACATGTTTTTTCCTCTAATGATGGCATAACTTCTAATTTCTGTTTTACAATGATTTTTATATAATTTTAGTTATCATTAACTAATTGTCTTCATGTTGAGTAAGACTTTGTGGGGAAATACTTGCTTCCATTCTGAATACATAAAATTGATTTCATTTATTCTTCTGTAACTATTTTCTAGTTTCAAGTAGTTCATGTATGGATGAAAAGCAGATGACACGGAACAATTCAACAGTTTTCTGAGAAGGTAATATGCTTCCTTAGTAGTGCCCAACACTGAGGCATGCAAAGTTGAACTTCGGTAGAATTATTAGCTGATGGCCTGGCTGGAGGCCAGCCTTGTGACTACTCGAAGAACATGTTGATCTGAGTGCTGTGGTACGAGGGACCCTGAATGTCCCAGTCTCTAGTTTTCCAAACAAGCCACCTTCTTGCTTGCCTCTGAACCTTTGCTAAGGTGGCATGGTGGAAGGAACGCGGATTTAACGACCTTTGAGGTCTGCATTAAAGTCCTACCTCTTTCTGTATCTAATTATGTGATCATTATTTGACTGTGAAATACAAGGGTTAAAGTACTGCAAAAGAGATGGGTAACACCAAAACAGGAGAGGAGAGATATTAAGTGTAGGGTTTAGCAAAAACAAGCGTCATCCACATAAGGGTTTGCCCCTCTGCAACTGATTCTGCTTATGCTACAGTGATGACATCTCTGACACTCACCTTTTTAACTTACAGGTGAGTAGTGACAGACACTTTGGCAGAATAATTACCTCTCAGTAAACCCTTATCCGTTGTGGAAACATTGTGGCAGCTTATGAAGTGCATGAGAATCTATGTTGGAAGATTCTTGTAGGATGTGTAGGATGCATGGCTTACTTTTTACTTTTTTAAAAGATGGACAGAAAAGGGTCGACTTAAACATTTACTTCTGATGATTGTATTGAATACACAGAAATAAAATCTGTCAGCAAAGTTTACCACTGAACTCTCTGGTATTGTACGTGTGACTAAATAAGAAGGAAGGAAAATATCCAAAGGCTATGTTTGACAATGTCACAAACTTACAATAAAACTTTTTCCGATCAATGTCCAAAGGAAAATAAAGCATTTTAAAAAGTATATGCCACACTACTTTTTAAATTAGAAATATGTATTTCTAAACATCTCTAGGTAAGAAAATTTGAGCTCCTAGGCATTTCTTTTAATTTACATGTGATGGCTCAGCTGGTAAAATTATAGATTTTTTTTAAAGATCTATGGCTCTCACTAAATAAAAAATAAACTTAAAAAATGTCCAGCTAGCTAAGCCTGAATGCCATATTAGTTACCTTTAATGAAAGAGCCATAAACTTTCTACATTTATGCTTGTCTGAAATAACGACCTTAGAGACAGGCATTTAACTTTGATGTTACTGATGTTCTTGTGCTCACCAAAACAAAGCAGGAGACAATCACATCACCAGTTTTTCCACTTTCCCTTCCAAGGCACATGAATTGTATGATAAATAAAGTAGTCTCTACCATCTAAAGATTAGATATAGAACACTGCCTTTGTTGTTTAATTTACAATTCTGTTTTCTTCTCTGTTTCTAGATATTAAAACTCCTGAATTGATTTCAGAATACTTTATTGTATTTCAGAATACAATATTATGTATACTGTTTTTCTAATAATACATAAAACTGGAGAAAATGTGTTAATTTCTAGATTGGATTCAATATATTATTTATATTTTGTGAATGTTATTTTCATATGTAAGCCTAATATTTCTGGAATAAGATCAGCAAATTTATGTTCTAATACAACTTCATGTAATATACTATTGTGAATAAACATAACGCCTGAGGTTCTTCATCGAGATTTTCTTTATCATTCTCCTTTCATATATGCATCCAGTTAACACTTCATGTCCTATACTGATGGGTAAAAATGCTGTGCTTTGCTGCCCTCCTATTGCATTAAAATATTTGATCATAATAACATGGGAAATAATCCTGAGAGGCCAGCCTTCCTGGAAAAAAGGCTACAGGAAAGAAACAAATGAGACCAAGGAAAACAACTGTACTGATGAGAGAATAACCTGGGTCTCTAGACCTGATCAGAATCCTGCGCTTTAGATTCATCCAGTGGCCATCACTCATGACGGGTATTACAGATGCATAAAGGGAGCACCTGATGGGAATTTCCATCGTGGATATCACCTCCAAGTGTTAGGTAAGGAGCATCATATATCGTGGTATTTCACATCAGATTTGTGACTGAAGCAAGTGTCTCTCTGAATTCTTTTTTTCCCTTTCCTCTCTGCAGTTACTCCTGAAGTGACCCTGTTTCAAAGTAGGAATGGAACTGTAGTATGCAAGGCAGTTGCAGGGAAGCCAGCTGCACAGATCTCCTGGATCCCAGAGGGGGATTGTGTCACTGAGCAAGAATACTGGGGCAATGGCACAGTGACTGTTAAGAGTGCATGCCACTGGGAGGGCCACGATGTGTCTACCGTGACGTGCCCTGTCTCCCATTTGACTGGCAACAAAAGTCAGTTCATAAAGTTGAATTCAGGTAAGCGTCTGTTTCTTGTAGAAGAGTAAACTTAATGCTCAACTTTTTCTTCCACAGAAAATTATGAATAATCAAATGCCAGGTGAGAAAACTTGAGCTCCTGGTTTGAAAATATTCTCTAAAACTAATCTATCTATCTTTTAGTGGAACAGTCATAAAAATATATTTTGCTAAATTTGTGATATATAGGCTCTTACTTTAAGATTAATTCTGATATGAAATATCAAGAGTTTTATATAGTTTTAGCAATCTTTGTTCAGTAGATAGCCCAGAATGACAGTTATTTCTTTCCTGATTTTATTTCTTGTAGTAGTTATCACTTTGTTACTCTGAATAAGACACAAGTATTTCTTCCCCCATCTCATCATCTAAAAGCAATCTATTAATTAATTCACCAAATACTTATTGAATGCTATTTATAAGTTTGAAGCCGGTGATGCAAAGATGAAAATATAAGGTCTACATCTCTATATTGTTTTGGACAGGATAATCTCGTGATTAGCAGCAAAGCCTTTCACATAACATGGCTTTTTGTTCACCAGCTATATGAACTTGAACTTAAAACTCTGTCTCATGATTCTTTACCTGTTAAATGAAGATAATGAGACCCACCTAATAGGATTACTGGTTTAATTAAATAAAAGTACATATATAAAAAACATGTTATATATTTAATTGTATTAATATACACCACTACATAATTGATACTCAGCAAATGTTAGCCACTAGACTTCCTTATATTAATTAATGTTGGCTATTATATGTATCCTATTAATAAAAATTACCTATTGTAATTATTATAATTAATATTAAACATAATTATATTAATTTTTCCTCATATCATTCATGTTTATTTTCTTTTTTACATCAGCTTTATTGACATCTAATTTATATACCGTACAATTCACCCATTTAAAGCATGCACTTCAATGCTTGTGTGACCATTGCTACAATCAATTTTAGAACATACTCATCACCCCAAAAGGAAAACATATATTCTTTAACTGTGTTTTCCATGATCAATCTCCCATCAAGTCTAAATTCTTACTTCATACATGTTATCTACGGATCAGTGCATTTATCTTTGGTATTATCTGATCTTCCCTTCTACAGTACCAACATCCAACCTATATTCTAAATCTTTGTCCCCCTTTACCTCCTTAGGAACTTTCATTCACTTCTCTTTTGCTTAATTTTTTTGTTCCTTAAATCATTTTTTCCTAAAGTTGCTCATAAAACATGCCTATTTTTCTTTCATATCTAAAAACTTGGTGTTATGACTTCCTCAAACATTTAACTCTTGGCTTCTACTCATATCCAAGATTTTTTTATTTTTAAAGAGGCGTCTACTCTTATTGCCTCTTCTATATTACCTCACATTTATCCCTTAATTCATTTGTGTCTCCCTGCAGAGAAAATGCTCTGACAAAAAGCATCTCTCAGATGCCAAATAAAATATAAATGTTTCATTCTTTGTTCACTTAATTAGCTTCTTTGTAATATTTATTATAATTACTAATTTAAAATATCTAATATAATTTTATATAATATAGTTTTTAATTTTTTATTTATTTGCTTTTTAATAGTATTTGTTATGGTTTCTTCTTCCTTCTGATGTGTTTTTCTCCTGTTCTCACTTGGTTCTTTTCTTAACTTTGTCAACTTTTTTGTTTTCTTAAATAGATTGATTTCATCTATTCACCCCATGAATGGTCACATTTCTATGTATTCCATCTTTGTCCATCTCTTCATTGTACCTTTGTTCTTTGAGTAATCTCATCCATGTCCATGGTTTCAACCACTGTCTAATTCCTGACTCTCAAGTCTATAGTTTTGCTCAGATTTCTCTCCTTGGCTACACAATGACCAAAACCACATTCCAACTGGAAAGCTTCACCTGGATGCATCAAGGGCACCTCTACTTACGTATTTCTGAAACCATTCTCCACTACCCCTTTGTGAGCCCTACATCTGTATATCTTGATAAATGACTCAAGCTAGAAATGTTAGAATATTCTACAATATTTCTCTTTCTTATCCCCATATTCAATGCCAGTTACGATGTTTTGTTGATTTGACCTTAATTTTTTTCTTACATCTGGGTCTTTTTCTTTTTCCCTACTGTCTTAATTGGTCAAATAGTATCTCACATCAGGATTATTATAATGTCCGTGTAACAAATCTTCCTGGCCCCAGGTTACTTTCCTCCAATTTATCCCCTCTACTGTTTTTGGAGGGACCTTTCTAAAATGCCACTCTCCTACTTACATAATCTCTTTGCTTTACATCAAGTGAAATGCTTTAACAATCTCAACCGGCTGCTCTCATTAGCCTTGTGTCTCACTGTTCTCTATTCTGTACCCCATGCATGTGGACCTCTTTAGGTTCTTCAAAAGTGTTAAGTGCTTGTATTCCTCTGTTCCCTTTTACATACAATTTCTACCTCTCCATAAGGCACTTCTTTCCCTGTACCCTCTTCTTCCATTGCATTTGATCGATTCCTGTTGAAGTTTTAAGACTTAGTTTGACACTGATCCTCGGGGATGATTTTCTCCTGCCTTGAAGTTCAGTTAGCTATTCCTCCTCTGTGCTCACAGAATGCTTATGCATTCCTCTGTCAAAGTATCTCCCCAGCCATGTAATTGACTGCTCGACACTGTTTTCATTCACAATGCTTCTGACACCAAATGTGTGTGTTTTTTTCCCTACATCAACTAATTCTCCAACTCTCCAGCTACCAACTAGGTGTCTTACAATTCAATTCAGACACTAACTACCTGGAGTTAGCACAGACTGCACAGGTTAAGGGCTTAGTCTCATAAGATTTTCTTCACTTCAGACACCTGTTACGAGTCCCAGGTTGCCACCTGAACTTCTAATCAACTGGCTATAAATTCAGGGAGCTCCCATCATTCCCTTGTCAGATTTAATAATTTGCTAAAATGGCTCACAGAACTCATGTCAACCTGATATAATCAAAAGGATCAGAATCCAGTTTAAAAGAGTTTATTTAAGAGAGAGTCTGAGAATAGCCATTTGGGTAACACAGACTCCAAAGGGATGGGTAGGTAAGGAAAAAGGCTAACGCACAACGAGTGAAACAAAAGTTATGGCTTCCTAGGTCATAGCTGCTTGTTCAGGTCTCATAATCATATTCTGTTAAGGCTCAAAATATTTTAAAGTACCAACAGCTTGGATTTTTAAATTACTTATTTTCACACTTAGGAATGTACTTTATTTACTATGACTGATTTATTATAAAGTATCCAACTCAGGATGAGACAAAAGGAAGAGATGCATAGGGCAAGGTATGGAGGAAAGAGCTTCCATGATGTCTCTGGGAGTGCCAACCTCCCAGTCCCTCAGTGTGTTCACCAGCTGGGAAAATCTCCCAACCCAGATAGCTCTCCAGACTCTGTCATTTAGGGTTGTTGTCTAGGCTCTATTATACAGGTATGATTGATTAAATTATTGGGCATTGGTTATAAGCTCAATCTCTAGCCCTTCTCCCCTCCCAGGAGGTCAGTGGAAGGGGAGGGTGGTGGTAGGAGGTGAGTTTCAACCCTCTAACCATACCTTGGTCTTTCTAATTACCAGCCCCATTCTGAAGGCCCAGCCACCACTTATCTCATTAACATACAAGAGATGGATCACTGTGGAATTTCCAAGGAGTTTAAGAAAAATCCTTGGAACTGTGCCAGGAACTGGCAGACAAAGACCAAATATATATTTCTTATTATATTACAACCACTTACTTCTGTGACTCTCAGCACAGTGTAAGGTCCTTGAGAGTTAGAACCAGTTCTTTTATTTTTGTATTCCTTAAGTCTGGCACAGTACCTGACATAATACAAGTAACTGCAGAAGTAGGTTCAAATCATTGCAGATTCATCTCTATATATTCCATTCTATGCTCTAAATATGACTTAGGTGAGCTCATCTTTTAAACTTTTCTCAAATTGTTTCTTTATCTTGAAAAGTCCTTCTTCTTTTAATCTTTTCAATCCTGCAGACTAGCAAGGCTCAGTTCAAGTCCTGCCTCCCCCAACCTCCCTGTTAGAGTTGATTAAATGTTTTTATTCCTTAGATGATTTATAATCTGTAATTTATAATCTATAATCAGTTCATCCAGCACTGTTTTCTCTCTTGTACATTTAAACTAAAACATTTCTGAGACAGGTCTCAATTAATTTGGAAGTTTATTTTGCCAAGGTTTAGAACAATTTGAGGAAACTTAAAAAAAAAAAAAAACAAAAAACCCAGAATCAGAGAAACAGTTGGTGATCTGTGCCTTTCTCCAAAGATGACTTTGAGGGCTTCAATATTTAAAGGGTAAAAGGGCACTGGAGGGGAAAGAGGAAGGGTACGGTAATTCAGATGTAAGAAAAACGGAGCAGGTAGGGGGATAGTCAATTATGATGAGGCGAACACAGGGTAACTACTTGTGAAGAAATTTACGTTTTATCTGTAGCTCTCTGCTGAGGAATAAAAGGAAAGGCAGCTGCTTGCCTGACTCAGCTTTCAGCTTAATTTTTCCCATATGGCATAGTGAATTGGGGTCTTGAGCTTTTATTTTTCTTTCATCTAAGTTGTCTTTTCATTTGTATGGATCTGACTTCTCCAGTTGGTTTGTGAGATATTTTGAGGACTGTAACCATATTGTTTTCTTATTTCCTCATAATGCCTAGGGTTATCTGACATTTTTCTAGTTTAGTCTTTGAGCAGGTTATTTAACAGGATAGAATGACCTCTTGGAGCCAGGAGTCAGACTTGTATTTAGAGTTCACACACTCTTTAGGTGGCCAATTTCTTTCTTCTTTTTTTTTTTTTTTTTTTTTTTTTTTTTTTTTTTTTTTTTTTTTTTTTTTTTTTTTGAGACGGAATCTCGCACTGTCGCCCGGGCTGGTATACAGTCGCATGATCTCGGCTCACTGTAACCTCCGCCACTTCCTGGGTTCAAGCGATTCTCCCGCTTCAGCCTCATAAGTAGCTGAGATTACAGGTGCATGCCACCACACCCGGCTAATTTTTGTATTTCAGTAGAGACAGGGTTCGCCACATTGGTTTGGCTGGTCTTGAACTCCTGACCTTAGGTGATACACCCACCTTGGCCTCCCAAAGCACTGGGATTACAGGCATGAGCCACCATGCCCAGCCTAGCTGGCCAATTTCATAGAATAAAAGACTTCAGAATGATGTTCCTGGCCGGGCGTGGTGGCTCACACCTGTAATTCCAACATTTTGGGAGGCTGAGGCGGGGGTAATCACCTGAGGTCAGGAGTTTGAGACCAGCCTGGCCAACATGACGAAACCCCATCTCTGCTAGAAATACAAAAATTAGTTGGGCTGAGTGGTGTGTGCCTGTAATCCCAGCTACTAAGGAGGCTAAGGTAGGAGAATCGCTTGAACCTAGGAGGCGGAGGTTGAGCTGAGATCTCGCCGCCGCACTACAGCCTGAGAGACAGTCCGAGACTCCATCTCAAAAAAAAAAGAATGATGTTCCTAATTAGTTTGATTTATCTTTTCAGTAATTCTTAGGGCCATTTCACAGATAAATAAAATGAAAGTAGGAAGACATAAAACACCTTGCTAAAGAGGTTACATCAACTTAGTAAGAAAATCACTTCACTGTGTGGAAAGTGTTATTAGATCATACCCCAAATATTGAGTAATGTTCTTTCAAAGGCTAATATTTGCATGGGAAGTTGAAATATACTGGGGAAAACATATTGTTTTTCTTATAACATTGGAAAATATCAGCAATGCGTAGTATGTATTTATTTGCTCAGAAAACATTTGTCAGAAACCTACCATGTACAAAACACAAGCATGGTTCCTAAGTTCTGCCAGGAAAGAATAATATATTAGTAACATTTGAGTTGTAATTTAGTTTTTATGGTTATGACAGTCTATGAACTCTTAAGAATATTAAGAATATTTTAAAATATTCTTTAAAATGATTGGCTCTAATTTGTAATTAGAAGAATCCTTGAAATAATTTCTTACCCCTGTCTGTGTTTAAAGGTCTCAGAACCTCAGGATCTCCAGCGTTGTTCTCCTTACTGATCATTCTTTATATGAAACTCTCTTTTTGTGGTGATTCTGGTCATCACAGGGTTTGTTTTCTTCCAGAGGATAAATGATGTCAGGTAGGAACTGCAGCCTGAAAAGCAAGACACAGTAGGAAAAAAAAATCATTGTAACATTTTGAGTTTACAATGTACTGGGAAAAGTTTGACACTCTTTTGGTATGTTGTATTCTCCCTCCAGCCCCTTCTTTAATGTGAAGGCATCAGTAAAACTGAGAGCCCAGGCAGATGTGCCTGCAGCACTGGGGCAAGGACTTCTGCTTCACTGTGGCTTTGATCTAGGAGAAGTGGCCTAGCCCACAGCTTGAGAATGTGCTGGGGGAAATAAAGTTTCTGGGGCTTCTCAAATGTTTCTGTCAAATTTCTCTGTTAAGGGCTTGTGTTCATTCCTGCTTAATCATATATTCTATGTGTTTTTCCCTCCCAAAGAATGAAAGTCGAAGGAGCCGGAAGTCAACTTATATTTGAGACATCACAAAAAAGCAGCCATTTGCAGTAAGCCTTCATGTTCAAAGTCTATCTTAACTTCTGTGACTTGATGTGATAGTTACTGATATGGTTTGGTGCCAAATTTCATCTCAAATTGTAATCCCCACATGTTGAGAGAGGGACTTGGCGTAGGTGATTGGATCATGGGGGCGGTTTCCCCCATGATGTTCTCGTGACAGTGAGAAAGTTTCCACAACGTCTGATGGTTTTATACGTGGCAGTTTCCCCTGCTCGCTCTCCCATCCGCCACCATATAAGACATGCCTTGCTTCCCCTTGCCATCTGCTGTGACTGTAAGTCTCTTGGGACATCTCAAGCCATGTGGAACTGTGAGTAAATTAAACCTCTTTTCTTCATAAATTACCCCCGGTCTCGAGGAATTCGTTATAGCAGTGTGAAAATGAACTAATAGTTACCAAGACCTATTTCAGACTCTTAGCATACAATGTTAAGCACACATGCAAAAGCTTTGGGCCTGCCGTCAATGCCTAGGATACTTCATCTACTTTCCCATTTCCCTTAGTAAATTTTTATTTGCAAAAGTGAAACAACTGCTTTTCATACTAAAGAGGAAGATGGCTCAGCAAAAGGCAAATAACGATGCCTGGCAGTTTTTCTACGCCCTTTGGGTTCTTTGAATGGTGCTTTCCTCTTAGCTTCTTGGCTCCTCTGCATACCCGAGATGCTAATCAATGCTGCAATGGCAGGAACCACTGCAAACACTGTCTGCAAGTCAGCTAGCGGCTGACCTTTCATCCATTACCTCCTTGCTTGCAATTAGTGGGGCAGTAGTATTGCATGTTTGGACTGATTCTTGAGTAAATGGCTGAGTCATTTTTAGCAGTATTTACATTTTAGCAGAAATTGTTTAAGTTGATCTCCACTAAGAAAATGTCAGGGTCACTGGAGATGACACTGAATGTCCCCTTACTTTTTAGACATCGAATGTCTCAACTCTCTCTCTTGTTTACACTCAGGTTTCAGCAGTTGGATGGATTAATGATGGTAAGAGTAAGATATTGGTGAAATCCTTGTATCTTCTAGGGCCATTGTAAACTGAGATTCTATATTCACTTCATACAGATGCTAATCATATAGTAAAAAGTATTTTTATTTAAAAGAAGACTTTCTCATTTAAATTAGCAGATTGATATGATTTGGCTGTGCCCCCACCAAAATCTCAGCTTGAATTTTATCTCCCAGATTTCTCATGTGTTGTGGGAGGGACCCAGGGGGAGGTAATTGAATCATGAGCACTGGTCTTTCCCATGCCATTCTCATGATAGTGAATAAGTCTCACAAGATCTGAAGGGTTTATCAGGGGTTTCCGCTTCCACTTCTTCCCCATTTTCTCTTGCTGCCACCGTGTAAGAAGTGCCTTTTACCTTCCCCCATGATTCTGAGGCTTCCCAGCCATGTGGAACTGTAAGTCCAATTAAACCTCTTTTTGTTCCAAGTTTCAGGTATGTCTTTATCAGCAGCATGAAAACAAACTAATAAACAGGTGATTTGGTCTATTACTTTTATTTTTAGCAAAATCCTAAGGAAAAAATTGAATGCATAATATTGGGTGATATTATATGCATATGATCATTTAATTGCTGAAACAAACAGGCCCTACATCTCAGTGTATTCAAACCACAAAAATTTAATTCTTGCTCACATCACACTACAGTGCAGTTGGTGAGGCTGAGGCAGTGGTGGAGGAGGGCTGCTACTTTAAGCTATCATTTTATCCTACGGCTCTGCCCTTCTCAGAGTATTCTCTAGTTCAGCTGGTGAATAGGAAACAGGGAGAGAGAATGAAGGATGCTCTGTGGGAGGTGTTTATGGGCCAGGCTTGGAGTAGTAATCACTTCTGCTCACATTCCATTGGTTAGTTCTTAGTAACATAGCTATTCTAACACCCACAGAAGTTGGAAAATATAGTCTAGCTGTCTTGAAAGAAAAGGAATCAGGTTCACTGTGACATATAGCCCAGTCTCTGCCCACAATAAAGATTGTCCACAATATATATACATATATATAATATGATGTAAGCTCTTGTGTGCCTTTCTTTTCTTATTATAATTCCTTTATGTTTAAGACAGGGCATAGAATGGGAAGCAGTCTACTAATACAATTCTGTAATAGACTAAAAAAAATACTGTGACAGGGATTGCTGGTTACCTGGTTGTATTAGTCTGTTCTCACACTGCTAATAAAGTCATACCCAAGACTGGGTAATTTATAAATGAAAAAGTTTAACTGACTCACAGTTCCACATGGCAGTGGAGGCCTCACAATCATGGCAGAAGGCAGAGAGGAGCAAGCCTACATCTTACGTGGTGGCAGGCATAGAGAGAGTGTGTGCAAGTTTCATTTATGAAACTATCAGATCTCATGAGACTTACTCACTACCTTGAGAACAGCATGGGAAAGACCTGCTCCCATGATTCAATTACCTCCCACCAGATCCTTCCCATAACACATGGGAATTATGGGAGCTATAATTGGAATTGATTTCTATTGATTTTGGAATTGATTATGGGAGCTACAATGTGGAATTGATTTCTATTGATTTTGGAATTGATTATGGGAGCTACAATGTGGAATTGATTTCTATTGATTTTGGAATTGATTATGGGAGCTACAATGTAGAATTGATTTCCATAACACATGGGAATTACGAGGGCTACAATTCAAGATGAGATTTGGGTTGGGACACAGCCAAGCCATATCACTGGTCCAAAGCCCATCCTCCCCTTTCTCCTTGTGGAAGATGATTATACTTATGAGTCTGAATCTTCACCTCTCCTTCTATCCATGCAATTTTTCAGTTGACTTTAGAGTTCTTTCCATACAGAGAGTACATATTTATCCACCCTATGCAGATTGCTTTGGCCAATAAAATGAGATGGAAGTGTTAGTGTACCTGTTTTGAGCACAGGTCTCAAGAACTTCTGTTCTACTTGTTACTCCATGAGAGCATGTCTGGCCCAGCCAGATGGAGGATGAGAACTAAGCAGAGCAAAGCTGAGTCCCATCAGTCCCACCCCTACCTCTCTGTTGAGGCCAGCCTAGAAGATGCAATAGTTAGCCATCCCCTAAACACATAAGGAAGTTCAGTCAAGATCAGAAGACTTGACCTCCACTTGATCTCATGCATATTAGCAATTGTTACCACAGAGGTTTTATGGTTATTACACAGAATTCTTGGTATCTTAGGTAACTGACACATTGCTTAATAGCATAACTCCAATTTAATTTATTGTTGGAATGTACTTAGCTAAAAGGCATTTCTCAGTTTCCTTTGCTGAGTATGCCTACTTGCATAAGTTCTAGCAACTGAGATATAAATACAAATCTTGTGGAGTATTTCCAGGAAAGCTCTTTAAAGACAAAGGAAGGGTCCTCCTTTGCTTCTCCTCGTTTCCCGGACTGCAACACTGGGGAGATGAGTGATGGTCCAGCAGCCAACTTGGGCCATGGGTGATGTTAAGGATAGAAACCACTCAGTAGGACAGAAGAAAAGAAAGATGGAAGGATCTTGGACTTGATGACCATGAAGTTTCCCTGCAAACTCTCAATCACCTATTCATTGACTTCTTTTGTGTGAGAGTGAATAAAATTTTGTTCATGCCAATGTTATTTTCAGTTTTACACTACACATAGCTAAGCTTAATCCTAATTGATGCAAATATCTAGTTTGTTAATGTGAAGGTTTGTGTCAATCTTGCTGCAAGTTATTTTCTACTCATATATGTTTTCATATCCAATTTTTGTTCTTCCCCTAGTGACAATGAAACAGATATTCCCACTCATGTGAAATTGTTATGGTGCATTTTCATTATGCCCATAGAGGTAATGAAAAGATGTAACTTCAGAAGATAGGAATCATAGGTATGAGAGTTATCTCTATGATACTTCAAGAAAAATGGTTGGTTATATAAAATGCAAGGGATCCTCTGGGCTTGTGGTGGAGAAGGGCTTGAGAACTTGGAGGTATGTAAAAATGATCTAATTGTTAGCCAATACCTAGATGTGTGAGAACATATTTACATTATGCAGTTCAGAAGGAAGATAAAGATATTGGTGTGGGCTTTTAAAAAGGATGTGAGCAGGAGAAACAGAAGAACTGAAATCTATGAAACTTTATTGTATTAATTCTTTTTTCCCACTGGATGAACTTCATGATTTCTAGAAGAGATTTATGTGAATTCATGTTATTTCTTTATCCCATTCTCACTGCCATAATTTTCTGGGTGGGAAATATTAGATTGAAAGAGTAAAAAGCTATAGCTACTACCCCCATCCTCCCAGTCCTACATAAAGATAAAAAACTCCCATATTTGTTTTTCTGAACACACATATGTGTTCATATAGAGCTAACCTTTGAACAATATGGTGGTTAGGGGTACTAACCCTCCATGCAGTGGAAAAGCTGCATATAACTTTTGACTCCCCCAAAACGTAACTACTATTAACAGCCTACTGTCAACCAGAAACCTTACTGATAACATAAACAGTTGATTAACACATACTTTGTATGTTAAATGTATTGTATACTGTATTCTCACAATAAAGCAAGCTAGAGAAAAGAAAACATTAAGAAAATCATAAGGAAGAGAAAATATATGTACTATTCATTCAGTGGAAGTAAATCATCATAAAGGTCTTCATCCTTGTTCTCGTCACACTGAGTAATCTGAGGAGGAGGAGGAAGTAGAGAGGTTGGTTTTGCTATCTCAGGCGCCAAAGAAGTAGAAGCATTCCACATATAAATAGATCTGTGCACTTTAAACTTGCTGTTCAAGGGTCAATGGTATTCATGCCCATCAAATTAACTGTGGTCCTAAATAGAGGGAGACTGGGAGCAACTTTTAGCAGAACACAGTTGAGAACCACTAGATGGTGCTTCAACTTAAGTCTCTTAACATTTTGAAGCAAGCTAAGATCTACTAACCTTAAGCAATGTAATCCTGCATTAAAAATTTTTCATACTTCTTCTCCATTTATAAACTCTTTATGTCTTCTTGGGTGGTTTTGGAACAATTACAGAAGGAGGATAAAATGGTTTTACTTGAAATTCAGGGAAAAAAGTCTTTTTGGCTCCTAAACTTGAATTGTACTGCCCTTTCTACTTAATTTTAGTAAAAACATTTTGATTACCAAACAAGATAAAGGGATATTAATATATTCACTTCAGGGAAAGGGAAAATATGAGGATATCTTAGTAGTTAAACCAAGATTAGTACTTGTTTCTTAAACTGGAAAGTTAAGATCACCCAAACACTAAAATGCAAATAGCTGCTTGCTCATGTTAATGGCAGCAGATGGTTAAAGCTACAAATAAAATTAGCTGGCCTTCTTCACTTCCTAGATCCTCCTCTGTATCTCTTCCCCCATCAACTTTTAGAGGCATACATGGTATTCTAAAGTTAAAAGGAAGCTACAGGTAAATGAGGTCAACTTCCTCATTTTGCAAAAGAGAAAACTGAGACTCTCAGAGGTAAGTGACCATGGAGTGTTACTAAAAAGCCAGTTGACCTACTTGGTTTGCTCCTGAGAGGAAGGCAGCCACTATGACTTAGGCCATAGTCAGACATGGCACAACGAAGGGAAGAGGACTGAGAGCCCCCCACATGCTTTCCCTCCTGTCTTATTGGCCAAGACCATATGACAATTCTTTAGCCAAACCCTGGCAAAGGGAATGAGATTATGCTTATGTTGATTAGTCCTTTCATGGACATGAGACTAAGTTCAACACCTTTCACTAGACACATATCTTGTGGGAGAGGGGTGAGTGGGACTTGAGCAAAATTGGGGCTTTGTTAAGGAGAAATGAAGAATGCATGTGAAGCCTGATGAGGGGGATGATAACAGTCAAACTGAATTTTAGAAGGCACATAAGAACATTGCAGGTGGATGAGAGCCGGGAAGAGAGGCATGCTGGGAAGAGAGGACAGCACGGATGAAGGCAGAGAGGTGTGGCAGTCTGTGTTTCTTTCAGGGCAATGGGGAAATTGTCCAGATCATCTCCTCACACAAACTCTACACTTCATGAGGTCATCTGAGGACAGAAAACTGCTATTAAGAATGCCAGGGGAGTTTTGCAGGACAAGCAAATCTTGATCAATTTATAATGTTTTCTGAACAGAATGTCCAAATATTCTGACTGATTCACCCAACACTGATTTTTAGATTAAATAAGGAGCCAAGAACATTGGTTTATACAAAGTAGAGAACCAAAGAGAGGCCAGGGAGAGACAGCGGGTCTGACAGACGATGTCTCTAATCTCAGAAGGGTGCGACTTGGTTTCTGAGCTGGGTACAGCTGGCAGAGTTGAGACACTTCTCCTTACTCTGATTTTTCTTGATAAAATATGAAAATTATTCTTGGTTTTAATCCTGTTGAAGAGAGGGTTTGGAGGATAAAGATTATCCTCCAAACCCTCTCTTCAGCAGGATTAAGTCCATGTGAAAAGTGTTATAGAAACACAAAGTCTTATTATACTTCCTACTATTTCCAAATGCTCCTCATGCACACATTGGTACATCAACAAAATGTGAGTGTGTTCCTCCCCAGAATGTCTCTTCTCCCTAAGACACAGGGGCCAACACACAGATACAACATTTTTAGTTGTGTCTTCTTCAGTTTGAAGCTCCCACATATTGAGGAGAGAGCTCTTCAGAGTATAACAGTCACCAGAGAAAAAAGAAATAAGCATCTCAGCACAAGAGAAGGAGGTCATGGTGCTAATCAAGAAAATTTGTAAACATAACATGAGGGTGAGAAAAATCATTCCCAGGCTCACATTCAAAAAAATAATTTTTTTTTTTTTTTTTGAGACAGAGTCTCTCTGTCACCCAGGCTGGAGTGCAATGGTGCAGTCTCGGCTTACTACAACCTCTGCCTCCTAGGTTCAAGTGATTCTCCTGCCTCAGCCTCCTGAGTAGCTGAGATTACAGGTGCCCACCACCACATCCAGCTAATCTTTGTATTTTTAGTAGAGATGGGGTTTCACCATGTTGGCCAGACTGGTCTCGAACTCCTAATCTATGATCCGCCTGCCTAGGCCTCCCAAAGTGCTGGGATTGCAGGCTTGAGCCACCACACCTGGTTTAGAAAAAGCAAATTTAATAAGATACAGTAAAACAAGAGGAATCATGAAGTTCAACCAAATGTTATGAGTTTTAGGAGAAAAGAATGAAAAGAATATGAGTATCTTTCCAAATCACTGTCATGATTTGCCTGTTCCTAAGCATATCATCCTACTGGGAAACAAGTTTTGTATGTATGTGTGTGTGTGTGTGTGTGTGTGTGTGTGCATGTATTTATATATATATATATATATATATATATATATATATATATATGATTATGAGACTAATCATTTACTCTTGTTCCTTAACACAATAAAAATGCCTGACTACATTACACCTTTTCAGTTTACCCTTAATGTTATCTTTCTGAAAACAGAGAGCAAGAGACCTGCTGAGGAGGGCAGTCTGTGGCTAAGATGAGAGGTTAATTCTGAAGGACATTTTATCTACCATGCAGCTTCCTGAGGTGCTGTGGGGACCACACAATCTAGAGAGGAAGCAGGTCTCCTCTGTAGTGGGCACTGTGTGGTCAGGTCATGCTGTTGGGAAGATTAATCTCATGTTACTGCTGAGCCTTGGAATGGACATAAACACTTGTGTGGACCTGAGTGAGGCTGTGTGGGAGACAGGAGCCAGACCAGGTTATGTATTTTGTGTCCCACTAGAGAGCTTACAGTTTATTTGCAATTCTAGCACTCCCAACTTTAAGGCTTTTTGCCTGAGGACACCATCTGCATCATAACACCTTCAAAAAACTCTCCCACAAACTTTCCCATATTCCATGTAATGGAAAATTGCAACAGAATTTACAAGACATTGAAAACCAAGGAGCGGCCCAAGATGTCAACTCCAAGAAGCTACAGTAAATGTCTTGGGACCAGAAAGAATGATTAAACAACTGGCATTCCGGCAAGAAGCATCTGTCTTTTGTCACTCTCCCCAAAGCAACATAAAAATGTGCAGAGGAAGGCTGCTATTTCAGCAGGGGCAAAGGAGGTCAGCTGTTGGTAACATTTTCCACCACTCTCTCGCAACTAAAACCCAAACCCATTACCTTCCAGCTGCCTATCAGGAGAGGGTGTTTGCTGATGCGGCTCAAGGATGCCTAATCGCTATCCCTGGTAACCCATGGCAGCCCTTGCATCCTGGAGGATGATTAAATGGCAGAACCTAGGGAGGAGTTGGATGTGAAACGTTATCCCTATGCCAAACTGGGCTTAGGTTTTTACATTTTTCTTTTTTTTTTTCTTCTTTTTTTCAGATTTCTATCCAAAACATGCTTTTCTTGGCAGCCTCCCTAGAGGACTGTGAAGTCATAGTGCATAAATTATCCAACTCTTACCTCTGCAGGATGGTAAAACAGACTCAAGAAGACTTGCACATTGCAGCTGTTCTTGGGCAAGGGCTCTGGCCCGGCGGAAACCAGCAGATCCGCCGGCAGTGCACACAGGCATACACACAGGCCGTGTGACCATCCACCTTCAGCTGTCCTCCAACACTAGAGTGAGGCTATCTGTGTCGACCCAATCACTCCAGATTTGTGCTTAACATCTCAGAGTCAGTTGTTCTTTTCTTTAATGACTACTTTTCTAAAAGATGAGAAAGTGTGGAATTTCTCAGTATTTCTTATTAACGGGTAAAAGATTAAATAGTTGTGTCTACCTTTTCAGTCTGTTCTCTACCACACTCCTTTTATTCCTACTTTCACACCCACTGTCCAGCTTTCTTAGAAAATTCTCTCTAGCCCTTCCTTGCTGCATTTTCTGCCTTGGTTTATGCTGTTTCTCCTAAGAGGGAGGTCTTTACTTTCACCCTTGTCTTACAAAAGGCTGCTTTCTCTTCAAAGCTACTACATCTGTGAAAACTTCCTAGGTTCCTGGTTCTGACTTAGGCATTGCTCTACCATAGCAATTATTTTTATAGTATTCTGTGGATGATCAAGGCCCTTGGCTTTACAGGTATTTGTTTTAATGTGTACCCACCAATAAATTGTGAGATTAATGAGCACAGACACCATATCTCATTTACTTTGGTGTCTTTCAAACTGCCTAGCATGATGTCTTATATATAGTGAATATTTAACAAATATACACTGAATTTGAATCTGAAAACATGAGGACTGAGAAATATATGACCACTAAAGGGATACATGGATACATTTATCGACATGAATAAAGTTCTAGATAACAAAGAATGAGGTAAAATATTTGCAACATATGTAAGACAAACTGAATATATGAATGCCAACAAATCAAAAGAAAAAGACAGGAAAAGACAGAAACATGAAAACATGGGCAAAGGAAAGAAGATGTCATTTTACAAGATAGGAAAAATAAATGTTTAATACACATTTGAAATGATATTCAAACTAAAGAGTAATGAGGGAAGTGCCAATTAAAAATAACTGAGCTATCATTTTTTCATACATCACATTGATAAAATTAATAATTTTGATAGTATTAACTACTAAGAGAGGTGTAGGGAACATGCAATTTCTAATGAGAGTGGAAATTATCCATTTCAGACAGCAATTTTCAAATATTACCTAGTAATTCTACTTTTCAGTGTCTACTCATAGTACTGCTGTTTGCGTGCATAAGGAGGTAAGTATTACAACATGATTTGTAATCGCCAAAAAAAAAAAAAATGAGAAATGAACCTCACTATCCTTTTTTAAGAAAATGTAATGCTATGCAGCAGCTAACAGCAATGAGTTTGCCTCAGCAGAGTGGCCTTTTCTGACTGAAATACACTCCTGCCTATGTCCTTTTACCCACTTTGTCTTCATAGCACCTATCACTTCATGTTATTGTATTAGTTATGCACATGCTTATTTGGCTGTTATCTTCCTCCCTGTCTAAAATGTAAGTCTGATGAGAATACACATGTAGTCTGTTACTCCAGTGTCATATAGGAAACCCCAGCACATATTGCCTGGAATAGTATAGGGACTCAATACATTGTTATTGAATGAATAATGTTGAACTATATATAACAACATAGAAAACTCACCTAGGCATATTGATAAGAAGAAAAAGAAATTTACAGAGTAATTCATACAGAATTATATAATTCATGCAGAATAAGTACAAAATGATTTCTTTTTGTAATATTATTCTAATAATTTCACTGTCTCCTCGTTCCCTCCTGTTTTTAACATGGCCATTCTAGACTCATTACCTCGGCAGAAAGATGTTAAGTGGACAGAAGTTGGAAATATCACCTACATGTCTCTTCCTACCTCTGCTTTTTAAAAGCATCAAAGCTTTAGGGGGACAGAGGGAATTCTGAGTCTTCTGTCTCACTATACCCCCAGCCTAAAAAGCAAAACAAAACAAAAATTCCTTGAACTGAGAGGGGTAGGACAAATGGAGCAAACAATGGGACTGTAGATTCCTTTGGGGGGAGCTACCTCTCCCAGGCAGTACCCAGAAAGTGAAAGACCCCAAAGGGAGTTTTGGTAGAAAAGAACCTGGATGGCATTGCAGGAATTCTGTTGCTATAATAGCACTGCAGGTAGGTGACCGACTCTTACCCTTCCAACATTAATGGGGTAAAGGCAGTCTCCAGTTCTAAAGAGCTGAAAAGATGGGAACAAGCGTTTTCTCCCTAAATGCCTATGGCACAAATGATTTGGAGGACAAGATACTTTTCTAAACATCACCAAATTTAGATGCAACCATGACGGAAGGGAGAATAGAAGGGGTTGATGGACTGGGAGTGATTTTTTTATGAAGCTAGAATGCATCCTTTATATAACTTTTTCTTACACATCAGAGTTGAGTCTGGGCTTTACACCTGTACATATATAGTTTAATATGTACATGGAAAAATGTCTGGAATGTTGCAGGCATGGATAGTGGGTGGTGGTGAAGAGGGGCTTGCTCTGTAATGTTTGAATTTTGTACCAAGAATTCATGTACTCTGTGTTATTAAGTATTTCCAAAAAATAAAAAGTAAAACAATCCAACATACTTTCTTGCCAAAAGGTAGAGCAAGAGTTTTAGGAGTTGCTAAGGCCATGGAGAGGAACTGAGGTTAGAGCTGACAGGCTACTAAGAGCAGATCCAAATGAGGCTGGGATGCAGCTGGCCAAATACTGTTTGCAAAAAGCTGTGATTCTGCACTTTTGTTTCTTCTTTCTCTAGAATTTCGCTGGCCTGCCTACAGATCTGTTTAGCAGCCTAAATACCAAAATTTATGTGAATTTGTAACTCAAAATTAATCAAAGGCATAGGAGGAAAAAGATGAAACATTAAATCCAAGTTCTGTCATGGATATTCCTTCTTAATTATTTGGGAAAACAGCATAAAAATCTGATGTTTATGACCATCTCATACTTTCAGAGCTGGTTTCAATTCCAGGCATGTTAAATTGTGTGCAAGTTAAATTTTATTTTCTACGTGTCATTGCTCTAACCAGTATTCATTTAAAATTAATCTTGTTTTCCAAATCTTGATGCCTTGTTTCTTGAAGTTCATAAAAGGTTTGAAATTATTTTTAGTAAGTTAACACACATTTAAATATAAAGCTACTGAAGGAAAAGAACTTAGGCCTTGTAAAACATTTCACTTCTGAATCACCAGTGCGTGAGGACTCAGACTCCAGGTGTACTGATGCGTATCTCTAATGATTTCTCTTAGAGACTGTGCCTTTTAACCTTTATCTTTCCATATTGTGACTTAGCTTCTTCCTGTCAATTAACTGGTACTTTTGAAGACAGATTCAATTGACCAGAATGAGGTAATCCTCTCTCTTGGGCAGTTAATGTTGACAACAGTCGTTTGGTGTGCTTGATTCTTCTGTTGTAACTTCAGTTGTACCTACCATGATACAGTATGCACATAGAAGATGCTGATTTAAGCACAAAACACATTTACTAAGGAATATAGGGTATCTCATGGAATCTGTGTGGTTGCAGCTTACTCTACTGTCTCTACTGCCACTGGGCATTAGACACTGCTCCACCTCTCATTGTCCACCTGTTTACATCACTAGCTGTTGCTTGATTCAAGATCCTAGGTTGGCAAGTGCACACCTTGCCTTTTCTGGGTTTAGGGTGAAAATGCTCAGCCTGTCACCAAGACCCAGAAGATAGAGAATTCACAAGCAGTTAAAGGGAGTTCAAAGGCCAAGGGGGTCTTAAAAACTCAGTATTGTCTATTACAGGGATTAAAGTGGAATTTTTTGCATCAACTGACCCTGAGAGGCTTATAAAAACACTGGCTTAATAGTGGGTTTTAAATTTCTACCTAAATGTATTAGTTTTCTATTGCTGCATAACAAATTAACTAAAAACAGCACCTTTAAATAAAAGTAAGCATTATTTCACAGTTTCTATGGGTTGGGAATTCAGTGGCAGCTTAGCTGTATGGTTCTAACTCAAGAGCTCTCATGACGTGGCAATCAAAATGTCAGCTGCAGTCCTCTGAAAGCTCGAGTTTTAGGATTCACTTCAAAGGCAGCTTATTCACATGCTGACAGTTGATGCCTAGGGTTGGCAGGAAGCTTCTGTTCCTCGCCACATAGACCTCTCCATAGGGCTGTTTGAATGCTCTCCTGGGGCTCTCATGATGTGGAAGCTGTCAGTGATCCAAGAGAGAGGAAAGCGGAAGCTGCAATATTTTTTTAAATGACATTTCAACCAGGCACAGTGGCTTACGCCTATAATTCCAGCACTTTGGGAGGCCAAACTAGAAGGATTGCTTGAGCCCAAGAGTTTGAGACTAGCCTGGACAATATAGTGAGACCTCATCTCTATAAAAATTGAAGAAGAAAAATTATCCGGGCATCATGGCACATGCCTATAGGCCTGGCTACTCAGGAGGCTAAGGTGGGAGGATCGCTTGAGCCCAGGAAGCAGAGGTTGCAGGAAGCTGAGATTATGCCACTGTACATCAGCCTGAGTGACAAAGTGAGACACTGTCTCAAAAACAAGAACAATACATACACACACACACACACACACATCAGACATTTCTATTTCTGTACAATATTCTATTGGAAACACAAGTCATTCCTAATCAGCGTAGAAAAGAAATACATTGGGGCATGAACGCCAGGAGGAGAGGATTACTGGAAGCTGGCAGACTTCAGCCAAAGCAAAATAGAAATTTGTGAATTATCTAGTTCATTTCAAAAAAGTAGTGGATTCAAATGAATCCACAACCCATGTGACTCTGGGATACATAGACACAAATGAGGTTATTATAATCACTTGATTTGAAAGCCAAAAGCTTTGTTGGATCCATTAAATTATAATGATTAAACAAAACCCAGAAATTCAAATGTGTCACACAAAGAGTCAAGAATTTTTTTCAACTAAAGCCAACTTGGAATTTCTTTATTGAAAGAAAGATACTTCCTGGTCCTCTTCCAAATATTGTCGGAATAAAATGATAAATTAGAAAATTAAGGAAATGTGCTCTTTTTGGAGCATCATTTGGCTGTTTGGAAAGGTTTTAAATTATTTTAAAGCATTAGATTCTTTTCATCTAGAATTGTGTTTCATCATGCAATTTTGGACACAGATGCTTAAAAGATAAAGATTGTTGTTTTTCATACTTTAGGACAAGTCTTAGTCTTTCTCTTGTTTAACTCTCATGAGTTTAACTCAGACTCTTCACCATTCTGCTGCTGCTCTCACAAAATCAACTGAGAAATGGGGAGAATTTTGACAGGTTTCTCCTTCTCAGCTCTAAGTGAAATTATTTGTATATATGTCTGTCTTAGTCTGTTTGGGCTGCTATAACAGAATACCATACACTGTGTGACTATAAACAACAGAAATTTCTCTCAGTTCTGGGAGCTGGGAAGCCCAAAAGCAAGAATCCAGCAGGTTCAGTGTCTGAAGGCTTGCTTCCTGCTTTGTGAACAGCCACCTTCTTGCTGTGTCCTCTCTGGCAGAAGGGGCGGTGGGGCTCTACAGAGTCTCTTTAATAAGAGGCTCTGCTCTCATAACCTATATGATTTCCCAAAGGCCCTACCTCCTAATAGTTTCACATTGGGGGTTAGGATTTCAACACATGAATTTTAGGGGGACACAAACACCCAGCCTACAGCATGTGTCTCTTTGGATTTAAATAAATAATATCACATTCAAGACGAAAAGACAGAAGAAAAGAAAATATGTCCTAGTAACTAAATTCTTGGGGGCAAAGACAATGGTTTGCTATTTGAGGTGAGTCGAGTTCTAGTCCAGAAAAAGCTGAGGAATTTGCTGAGTTTAATGGTACGTTAATCATTTCAGCCCTGCAAATGGGCTACAAACTCATGGTGGAGGCAAGACATAGTAGAAGGTCCTATGAAATTTGTTAAAGAGTTATAAAAAGATCCCTTTGAATCAAGAGGAATATTTAGCTGGAACACGTATCAGCTGTATACTGAAGCCAGCTCTTGCTAGGTTGAAAAATGTATTATTAAATATTAGGGATATTCGTAAGCCGATTGTTAAACCATTGGTAGCTGAGGTAGGCTGTGGTAAGAATACTTACACTGCACTACAAATCAGTGTTCCCTTTTCACCCATCTCAATAAAGAGGCAACTAATCAACATATCACAGGACCTCTAGGAGGTATATAACGGGGATGTCTTAGAAGGGGGTCCTGTGATCTACAGTTGACAACAACCTAGTGGTGGTGGTAGTGGTGGGGAAAGCTGAACATCACTGGAGACAAAGTTGGCTCGGCCAATTGATGGCAATGCTCACAGGACAGAGAAAACTGTCTAGGGAGAAATTCAGGGATTAAAGCCAAGTATGCTTTTTTTAAAAAAAAAAAAGTAAGAAAGATGACCACAGACCAGAGTTGGATGGTATATAGCCTAAAAGAGCAATTTGGGATTTAATTAGGAAAAGGAGACCTGAGCCAATACTTATAGAGGTATCTGCTTCATATACCTTAATCATTTCATCAATCTGCTAAGGCAGGTAGGTGTGAATGTTTTAATCTATTTTACAGTCAAGAACATTGAAGCTCTGATTATTAAGTGGTGGAGTCAGGATCCTAACTCAGGATTGTACCACAACATCATTATCTCTTAGACCTTATTTTTCTAGAAAATGGAAAAGGGGAAGAAAGAGGAGGAGGAGGAGGAGTGGTAGTAGTGGAACTGTTCTAGAACCAGAAATCTCCAGAAGGAGCAGGAAAGTGTCTGCAAACTTAGTGAAGGAAGACAT
This sequence comes from Cebus imitator, assembly GCF_001604975.1. Lineage (NCBI taxonomy): Eukaryota > Metazoa > Chordata > Mammalia > Primates > Cebidae > Cebus > Cebus imitator. Next base: position 1,245,999 of record NW_016107516.1, read on the forward strand.
AAAGTTCACAGCAGGAATATCAGAGAAGATGGAAGCTTCTTCCCCAAAAGAGGAAGACAGGATGACCTAAGAAATGGGTCTTGTAACTAAGTTTCGGCTGCAGAGCCAGGGAAAGTGTGTATGCAGATAGGAGAACTGCAGTCTCAGAGGGAACAAAGGAACAGTTTTATAAATTAGACCAAAGCTACCATGTATAGTTGAGAGTTCCATACAGCTATTCTACATTCCCATTGAAGGGCCTGAAGAAAACTGGTAGGGATTCTTCACTGGCTTGAGACTGCCTGAGGGGAAAGTGTACTCCCCTTCAACTTCACTTTACTACTTTTTTGGGGACCCCCAGTTCTTCAAACTGGCACTCTTTGAGCATGAAGAAGGGACATTGAGGAATGAGATTATGAACTCCTGGAGGGCAGGAGCTTGGCCTTCTTATCTGTTTCTTAATAGCATGACATACTGGATAAACAAAAATTACTTCTAAAATAAATATGTTGAACGACAACAGTCTTTTCTAAAAATAAAATTGGCTTCACGTTCTATAGTTCTACCTCTGTGGTCTCATTGCACAAACATATGTTTTAGATCTTAGGCTATTCAAGACATGTGTCCTGACCTATTATTTATAACAAATGGAAATGAAAAATGCAACCCAAAACCTTAAAGAATTTGCCTGAGGACTATAAATGGAATACATGCAAGTTGTCAGATGGCCAAGATGAGGACCCAGAAATAAGCACAAATTATTCAATCAGGCAATGTGGTTCATGACCCCACAGGGGACTCTTTTCTTCCTGCTATGTAACTCAGAGGATCTGAGACTGTGGGCCCAAACTTGGTCAGAACTTCACATGTTGTTGTCTTCTTCTTTTGTTTTTTTTTCATTCTGGTTCAAAATCCAGAGGATGTTGAGGCATGGGCAGCCTCCTGTCTCTCTCTTTCCAGGAGTAGTTACAACTCTTGAAGTTTGACATACAGGTTAAACTGATCTTGTTCTTTGCTCAGGCAAAAATAAGTACTATCAGGTGAAACGACATGGCTGTGGAAATTCAGTATTCACATGTTTCCTAGATCAGAACGCTGAAAACCAAGGTGTGAAAGATTCCAACCAAAGAAAGAGCTTGAATCACCTTCGGTTCCAGATGGAGCCTCACAATAGTTACAACTGCTTGTTCTGGACACATTTGTCCATCCTTGCTTACAGATGCAGCACTATGAAATACTTGAGATACCTAGGAGGTGGGCAGTAGATAAACGGACTATATTCATTATTGTAACTGGGAATGCTTTTATTCCCAATCGCTCCCACAGAGCCGCTATAAACATATAAAAGTCTCCTGAGTTTGAACTCATATGTGCCCAGTCTCAACCTTGACAATTTATTTCCCTTTATTTCATAATTAAAAAACTGAAAAAAAACACTAATGGTCTTAAAATGGTTCTAATATTTTTTTCCCTCTTTCAGGACAGTGATGGGGGAAAAAAACCCACTAGCATTTGTTTATGAAATATTGCCATTACAGAAACCTAACTGAACAAAAACCTGAAGATCTGTGTTCTAGTACTCGGTTTTAAGTACTTAGCTTTCCCATACCTTAGTTTACTCATCTGTAGAAAGCAGAGTTTAGATTAGATAATTCTTCCCTAAATTACTTCCCTCTAAGATCCTATGCTTCTGTGGCAACTGGGTATAACTGCAGAACTTCAGAAGAAAAGTCTGGAGCCAAAGATATGGGTTTTAGATCTGACTTTGTACATTTTGTGGTTTTATTTCCTCATTTCTAAGAAATGGAGAATAATATCTGTCATTTGGTGACAAATATAATGTGAGATTAGATATTTCCTTGTGTAAGTAATTTTCAAGTAAAAAGGTCAGAAAAAAGACCCCTTAACATATTAAAGCATATTAAAAAGCTAGAAAAGCTAGATTAATTAAGTAAATGTGGCATCTATGCAGGAAAATGCAAATAGATTCAAAGAATAAAGTCCAGAGAAGACTTAAATATATATTAGCAGGTAGTTTACTGAAGAAAAATACACATAAGCAATACACTCATGAAAAGGTAATAAATATTTCTACAAATCTAATAAATACAAATAAAAACCATAATAAGATAACATTTTCTTCTCATTAAGCAAAAAATGAAATATTTGCTATTAAATCTTAGTGAAAGTATAGGGAAATAGGTTCCATGATACACTGCTGATGAGAGTATAAACTAGGACAGGCATGTGGGAAGGTAATTTGTCAGTATTATAGCTTTTAATGTGTATATCCTAACATCAGTAATTACTTTTTTCATATCTATACATGTGCCTAAGAAGGCATGAACAAATATATTTATTGCAACAGTATCTATAAGAGCAAAATATTTGAAATGACTCACTTGTAAGTCAGTAGGAAGACAATTAAACAAAAGGTAGCATATTGCAGCCTGGCCAACATGGTGAAATCCCACCTCTACTAAAAATACAAAAATTAGCCGGGTTGTGGTGGCGTGTACCTGTAATTCCAGCTACTCTGGAGCTGAGGTTAGAGAATCGCTTGAACCTCGGAGGTGGAGGTTGCAGTGAACAATGTCGCACCACTGCACTACAGCCTGGGCGACAGAGAAGAGACCCTGTCTTTAAAAAAAAAAAAAAAAAAAGAGCACATTCATGCTACAGAGTACTATACAACAGTTAAAAAGACTGACATTGCTATCTGCAAAACTGACCTGGAATTCCCTCTTAATACACATCACAGAATAAAAAGGAAGTCATAGAATAGTTTGTATTGTTTATGTACAAATGCATATTCATGAAACTATATATTTCTACACAACATATATGTGCTAAGAAATTCAGAGAAAACAGTTCTGGAAGGATGCACAATGAATAGTAGTCACCTTTAAGAAGGGGAGTAGTGATTAAGGAGACATAAACTTTATCCATAGAATTTACTTTTTTTAGTAAGAATGTATTCATGTATAACTTAAACATTAAAGTAAGCTTTTTTTTTTATGGTACTTTAGGTTCTGGGGTACATGAGTTGGTCATGCAGGATTGTTGGTTAGGTACATACTTGACCAGGTGGTTTGCTTCCTCCATCCCCCTGTCACCTGCAACTGGCATTTCTACCTGTGTTATCTCTCCCAACCCTCCCTCACCCCACTGTCCCTCCCTTAGCCCCCCACTACCAACCCCAGTGTGTGATGCTCCCCTCCCTGTGTCCATGTGTTCTCCTTGTTCAACACCCGCCTATGAGTAAGAATATGCGGTGTTTGTTTTTCTGTTCTTGCATCAGTTTGCTGAGAAGGATGGTTTCCAGATTCATCCAAGTCCCTACAAAGGACACGAACTTGTCGTTTTTTATGTCTGCATAGTATTCCATGGTGCATATATGCCACATTTTCTTTGTCAAGTCTATCATTGATGGGCATTTGGGTTGGTTCCAAGTCTCTGCTATAGTAAACAGTGCCACAATGAACATATGTGTGCATGTGTCTTTATTATAGAACGATTTATAATCCTTTGGGTATATACTCAATAATGGGATTGCTGGGTCAAATGGAATTTCTATTTCTAGACTCTTGAGGAATCACCACACTGTCTTCCACAATGGTTGAACTAATTTACACTCCCACCTACAGTGTATAAGTGTTCCTATTTCTCCACATTCTCTCCAGCATCTGTTGTCTCCTGATTTTTTAATGATCAACATTCTAACTGGCGTGAGATACTATCTCAATATGGTTTTGATTTGTGTTTCTCTGATGGCCAGTGATGATGAACATTTTTTCATGTGTTTGTTGGCCTCATGAATGTCTTCTTTTGAAAAGTGTCTGTTCATATCCATCACCCCCTTTTGAATGGGTTTTTTTCTTATAAAGCTGCTTTAGTTATTTGTAGATTCTGGATATTAAGGCCTTTGTCAGATGAGTAAATTGCAAAGATTTTTTTCCCATTCTGTTGGTTGCTGGTTAACCCTAAAGATTGTTTCTTTTGCTGTGCAGAAACTCTTAAGTTTAATTAGATCCCATTTGTCTATTTTGGCTTTTGTTGCCATTGCTTTTGATGTTTTAGTCATGAAGTCCTTGCCTATGCCTATGTCCTGAATGGTTTTGCCTAGGTTTTCTTCTAGGGTTTTTATGGTGTTAGGTTTTATGTTTAAATCTTTAATCCATCTGGAGTTAATTTTAGTGTAAGGTGTAAGGAAGGGATCCAGTTTCAGCTTTCTGCATATAGCTAGCCAGTTTTCCAAACACCATTTATTAAACAGGGAATCCTTTCCCCATTGCTTGTTTTTGTCAGGTTTGTCGAAGATCAGATGGTTGTAGATGTGTGGCGTTACTTCCAGGGCCTCTGTTCTGTTCCATTGGTCTATATCTCAGTTTTAGTACCTTACTGGTACTATACTGGTACCCAAACAGAGATATAGACCAATGGCACAGTTTTTTTGTTTTTTAAAGACAGATAAGACAAATAAACTTGAATATTTCTTTTTCAGCCAAACTAAAATCTAACAAGAATTATTTTCCTCCAGGCCATGTTCTGTAAACTTCCATGCATACCCCATGTGCTAGAATACCACCCAACTCACTGAGTCTGAACCCTTCAAGAACTCAAGCTATTACAGACCTTATCTTTACAGACCTAACACAACAACACAGCCAAGTGGCTATAACATTTGATTTCTAGAGTGTTCAGAAACTATTACTCAGATTCTGAGTCAAGGTAGTTCTAGAATTTAAACTATTATGGAATTATTTCATCTGATTGAACTTGCAAGCACAAGGTCACAGAAGATGGTGGTGTTTCTCCAGAGATGAATAATTATCCTAATTATTACTGTTACTAGTATTCTGTTCTGGAGTTGCTGTTTGCCTTTATATATAAAGTGCTCCCTGAGAGAAGACTAGAATTCCAAAGCACAGCTATAATTCTTTCACTGAATTTCTTAAAGACTATTTCATCTGAAGTTAGTAGTTTAAGAAAACACAAATACATGCTTAACGATGGTTATTACTTTTAGAGACAGAAGGAATGCAGAATGTGAAGGTTGGAGACACACAAAGATAAACTTTGTTTCCTTCAATGATCCTAGAAAGTAGGGAGAGAAGATACTTTATGTGATGATGCTCCATTTTGTACATTAATAAGACTCATTATGTCACATTGCATTCTTGTATCAAAGCATCTCATGTATCCCATAAATATATACAGCTACTATGTGCCCACAAAATTTTTTTTTTAATTAAAAAATAAAATAAGACTCAGAAAAGTTGAGAAGTTTGCTCGGAGCCACCCAGCCAGTAACAAGTACAATTTGTTTTTTTTCCCCTTCTTGGCTGCGAGTCTAAAACTTCTTTCGACTCCCTTATGTTCCCTGCCATCTTGAAACACAGATCTAAAGTTTGAAAACACATGTCCAAGTTGATCTACTGTCAGTTAATATTTTACCTAATATCTGTTGAGTGCTTACTAGGCATCTGGCTTCATTCCAGAGTCTTTCGTAATATTCACTTAAATCTTACCAGAACTCTGTGAGTTACAGTATTATAATCCCTGCTTCACAAATGAAGGAATGGAGGCCTAGAAACTAAACAGTGTACTCATGCCACCTCACCAGGAAGTACTGGAGTAAATATTCAAACCTACAACTTCTGGTTCAACCAAGTGCTTTTCCTTCTAACATTGATGTTTTAATATTCTCAAGGAAGAGCTCTCATCAGCAGACCATACAATCCTTGAATAAGGTTTACCCCCAGATAGACACATGTCCTTCAGTCTAGGTTAACTGCATTCTGCAGGACACTTATCAAGCAAATCAGTGTAGTTTGGAGTGTTTTTATATGTGGCGGGGAGCCATCTGGTCATACTAGAAAAACAAACCATTTCTAAATAATGTCATGTGTGAGCCAACAAGAGATCCATTCTTTCACTTTTTCTCAGGAGGCCTCCCAACCTCCTCTACTGGAATGAGTGTTAAGGCTCCTCTTATACTGACCCAGAGTAATTTGTTTTAGTAATGTCTGAGCACTCTGAGGTAATGGTCTTAATTGACCTCCACTAGTGCTTTTAAGGGAGCAAGAACTATGAATAAGTGCAACATTTTAATTTCTTGTTTTTTCTAAGTTTAGAAATAACTAGAAAATTGACTGTCTAACAGTGAATTAGGGTGCATGTCACCATAAACCTCAGGAAAGGGAATCCGAAGGAAAACATTTAGTTACAGGGCAAAATTGAAAATGACAGACATCTTAGGGAGAAAAAGAACAAGAAAGAAAGAACAGACTTTCCTAGACTGCTGATTTGTATTGCTTATGGGCACTTACGTATACCAGGCATTTTATGTGAAGTAACTAATTTCATCCTCATAAAAACCCAGTGAAGTAGAATTGTCTTATTAGTTTTGTATTACAGATGAAGAAGCTGAAGCCGGAAAGTGGCAAGGCTAGAATTCAAACCCAAATCTATCTCTGCCTTTAAAAGTTAGTTCTCTTTTTCACACCAGCTCCCACACTGAGGGCAAAGCATGGAATCCATACTAGTGGGTTCCTGAGTGTTGTTGAAAAAGGAGCTCAGGGTAAAAACTGTAGAGAGTTTCTTATTCTTCCAGAATGGACTTCTGAGTTGTCTTCATTGTTTCATCTGAAATGTAAGTTCTTGGGAGTTCAGTCATAGCCATGGTCAAAAGAAAGATATCCATTCCAAAAGTGACAAGCAGCCCTTCACTTTGCCCACTTGGAGAAAGGGTGTTGGTCTCTGGGGGTACCTTTAAAAGTTTATAAAATGTAATTGCCTGTCTTTAGGATATAAGCCATTTTAACTAGGGTAAGATGATATTTCATTATAGTTTTAATTTTTATTTCTCTGATAATCAATGACGT
>NW_016107516.1:1252874-1266258 GCF_001604975.1 Cebus imitator
TTTTTTTGAGCCAGAGTCTTGCTCTGTTGTCCAGGCTGGAGTGCAGTGGCATGATCTTAGCCCACTGCAGCCTCTGCCTTCCCAGTTCAAGTGATTCTCCTGCCTCAGACTCCTGAGCAGCTGGGACTACAGGCATGCACCACCACACCTAACTAATTCTGTATTTTTAGTAGAGACAGAGTTTCACCCTGTTGGCCAGACTGGTCTGAAACTCCTGACCCAAGTAATCCACTTGCCTCAGCCTTCCAAAGTGCTGGAACTACATTACAGGCACAAGCCACTGCACCCAGCCAGTTGAGCAGATTTTCATATGCCTGTTTGCCATTTGTTTGTCTTTTGAGAAATGTCTGTTTAAATCTTTTGCCCATTTTTTGATCAGATTAGATTTTTTCCCACAGAGTTGCTTTTTTAAAAAGATGTAAACAGTAAAAGAGAAATACTTTATCCACTTCTCAGCTTAAGAAACAAAACTTGACAAATCCAGTTAAAGCCCTCTGTGTGCCCCTCCCTGATTTAATATCCTTTCTACCTTCTAGACATAACCATGGTCCTGAACTTAAGGTGTGTCGTCGTCTTGAAATTCTCTATAGCTTCCACAGATGTTTGTATCCTTACAAAATATATTTTTGAATTTTGCATATTTTAAATTCTATATAAACAATTTCATATTTATTCTCCTGAAATTTATGGTTTTTGCTTCTCTTCATGTCCGAAGTATTTATTCATGTTACTGTGTGTAGCTATACTTTTCATTTTTATTGCTAAATAATATTCCATTGTTTGAATATATCATAATTTGTCTAGACATTCTACCATTGATGGATATTCTCCACATTTTTACTATGACATATAATGCTGCTAATCCTACACGTCTTATTATGTATATGTCAAGAGTTTTTCTTGTAAATATAGCTATATTTACTAAAATTGAGTTTTCCTTCCTAACAATTTTATTTCAAGGATTTTCCCTGAAAAAAAACTCTTCAGGCTGGGAATGGTGGCTCACACCTGTAATCCCAGCACTTTGGGAGGCTGAGGTGGGTAAATCACCTGAGGTCAGGAGTTCAAGACCAGCATGACTGATATGGCAAAACCCTGTCTCTACTAAAAATACAAAATCAGCAGGGTGTGGTGGTGCATGCCTGTAATCTCAGCTAGTTGGAAAGCTGAGGCAGAAGAATCGCTTGAACCTGGGAGGTGGAGGTTGCAGTGAGCCAAGATCACACCATTGCACTCCAGCCTGGGAAACAAGAATGAAACTCCTTCTCAAAAAACAAAACAAAACAAAACAACAACAACAAAAAACCTCTTGACATATACATAAGATGTAAAATGTCTTAGCTCCTAGTTCTTCTAACTGGTTATGTCAATTTACTCTTTAATTTCATTTTATTTTGTAGAGACATAATCTTGCTGTGTTGTGCAGTCTAGTCTCACATTCCTGGCCGCAAACAATCCTTCTGCTTTGGCCTCTGGAAACATTGGGATTACAGGTGTGAGCCATAGTGCCTGGCCTACACGTTAATGGTTTTATTTTTTAATATCATCTCCAACCCTTGGTATTGTCTGACTTTTTAACCATTTGCTACTCTGAAGGATTAAAAGAGCATCTTATGATTTTAAAATACGTATCTTTGATTATCAGTGAGGTTGAGTGGCTTTTCAATTGTTCAAAAGTCATTTGTTTTTCTTGTGCTGTCATTTGTCATTGTTCATATTTATGTCTCTATTTTTATTGGATTACTGCTTCTTATTGATTTCTGGGTATTCATTATATATTCAGGCTATAATGTTTTTGTGTATGTATGCATTGTAAGTAACTTCTATCTGTAATTTTTTTTTTTTTTTTTTTTTTTTTTTTTTTTTTTTTTTTTTTTTTTTTTTTTTTTTTTTTTTTTTTTCTTTAGGATTAGCAATGCCAAGTAGACAAAGCTAATCACTATTTTACAATTTTTGGTGCTATCATTCTTACTTTTTAAGAATATCACAATGGGATTTGTATGAAAACTATTGTGATTTAAAATTATCGGAGCTGGGTATGGTGGCTCAGGCCTGTAATCCCAGCACTTTGAGATGTGGATAGATCACGAGGTCAGGAGTTTGAGACCAGCCTGGCCAACATAGTGGAAACTTGCCTCTACTAAAAAAAAAAAATCAGCCGGTGTGGTGGCGGGTGCCTGTAATTTCAGCTACTTGAGTGGCTGAGGCAGTAGAATCACTTGAACCCAGCTTGCAGTAAGCCAAGATCATGCCATTGCACTCTAGCCTGGGTGACAGTACCAGACTCCATCTCAAAAAAAAAAAAAAAATTATCAATGTCACTGATACTTGTAGTGAAGCTTCCACAGAGGTCTCCATTTGAACTTCCATGTAATTTTCCTTTAGGACAAAATAATCATGTAATCAGCTCAGGAGAAGTTCTTGCACGTGCATAATTTGGATATAATTTTATGTGACTTTTTTTTCTCTTGTTTCAGAAGATGAGAGGAGTTGTGTTTTTAGCAAGACATTTAAATTTTAGTATGTTTTAAAACAAATGTAACCAACAAAAAACTGGACTATGCCTGTGGGGGTGAGTTCCCATCAAAGCAAAGATCAAAATTAAAGTTGTCCTCTAATTTACAAGGATAGTTCCTCACAACTTGGTTCTTGGTCATCTAGTGCTAACTACCATCTATCCTGTGTGGATAATTTAGCCTTTCCCTGGTGTAAAATTGAGAGGCAATATAGCATAGTGGCTAAGGCTTTGTGGCTGGAAAGCTCCATCTCTTTCCACAGGTTCTTTTTGATCAAATTACTTAAAATACTTGAACCCCAGTTTCTGAATCTGAAAATGTGACCAATGCTGCCTTTCTCACAAACCTTTCTTGGTGGTTAAATTAGATAACATCTGTATTGTATCTGCACATTCAATTAACAGTAGTTACTATTACACGGCTGTAATGAAACCCTCATCCAATTGAAAACATGCTTTCAAAATGCTATAGCTTCTCAAAGGAAATGTGCTTCTTTTTATTTCTTTAGAGGCACTTGTTGAGGACTAAGGATTTCTCTAAAAAAAGGTACAGTTCTGTGAAAGGAAATGAAAATTAACATTTTCTTCCTTGATCTTCAGATGGAACTGTTGGTTTTGTTGGGCAACTCGGCTACACAAGAACATAGTGTGTTAGGCTGGGCCTTGATGGCCAACAGAACCTGAAAATATGACCATTCATATTGGGATGATAGAGAGCTAGCCCGTGTTGCCCCTGGCAGAACATTTTGTTTGGCCACAATGTTTTTCAAAGCTACAGAACACGCTAGTTGTTCTGTCGTATACAATGTACTTATTCTTTGGCTTTACCCTGCTCTATATTAAGGCTTATTTGTCTATCCCGTGGACATTTCTAATACACACACAAAAAACACACCCACTGCACACACTAATGCTTAAATTGAGTTAATGTCCTACAAACAGAAAGCAACTCTTTGTAACATGGTTAAGAGACTCCTTTAGACTTCCTTTGCCAATTGTGATCTACTGATTTCTTCCAGAGACACATAATTTTCTTAGAATTTCATAAATATATGTCTGTTTTTTCTAACAGGGATTCAGACTCTCTTAATGTTAGTGAGTTTCAATCTCAGATCATCTATCTTTAACAAATAAACCTAAAAATGCTTTGGTGAAATATACATCTGAAAAGGCTACAAATGGGTAAAGAGAATAAAAAATCTTATCTTGGAATCCTTGGAATTCTATATAATTTACTAGCTCTGGGACCTGAAATGAGTCACTTAATCCCTCTGAGCCTCGGTTTACCTTAATTATCTAGAGGATGCTAAAAGAAATTAAAAAAAAAAGCAGAAAGTAAAGACGGGCTGCTTGTTATCTGATCAAAGGTAATTCAGGAAAGTGCCCTTTGAAAACTATTTAGCTTGCAGTTTTCCAGAATTTCTCTCTTAGTTTGTACATGAAAATCTATATCCTTTTAAAAGATTTCTAAGTTAGCCCTCAGAGGGATAACAAGGGGTTTCGGCAGAACCCCTCTGATATCACAAGTCTCACAGGCACCGAGGCAGGAGATAAAGGTATCTGGTTCTGAAGGTCATCTCTCAGGTCACCTGGGCCCAGTAAAGAGGGAAATAGAAGCAGCTCCTTGACCTCACTTTCCCTACTCTGGGCTGTCTGTAAACAAGTGACTTGAGGGGAAGTATGAGGTCTATTTGTTGCCAGGGGTTCTGTTGCTTCCTCCTAACAGAGAAAGCTCTTTCTGCTGTTTTCAAAGGCAGCTGCTGCTGGCAGGAGCCAGGTAGGACAGGGCTGCCTTTGGCTCACTAACCTCAGAATCATTGCTGACATGCTTCTGGAGGGGAGGGTCTGGGGCAGGAAAATGTCTGCTCAATGTTTACCTCTCAGAGGTCATTTAAGCCCATGTCCTGGCAGGCAGATCTCATCTCTTATGGGGTAGAAACTGGGGTGGGCAGGGAAACTGAACTCAAGAGGAAAGGTTGGTTAATCCCGCCTTAGAAAGAATCAAGGACATTGTGATCAGAGAGAGATCCCAAGATTGTTGTGGATGCTGTGACCTTCAAGGTGACCATCTCAGTTCTGAATTTTCCACTGAGAGGAAATGAAAGCCCCACAAGCATTGCTATATAACAAGAATATGCCTCAAAGAAAAACATGCCTAAACTCAAGATTGTTCTCAAATGGATCGTGCTTCAAATAGGTGTGGCCTTTCTGTGGAGGGGCTGTTATACGACCCGCAGTAACTAGAGGACCCGCTTTAAAAGGCCCATTTCTTTGGGTTCAAATAAGGCTAATTTTAGGAGTAGCTGCTGCTTCTGGAGTAACTTGTTAAATGTGTGTTTGAGTGTTTTGTTGAGACACCATTGTTTTCTTTTTGCCATGTGTTTTCCTCTCCTCCCAGGAAGGCAGCTTTGTCCTCCCTTGCCTCAAGAGAGGTTTATGTGGTGAGCATAGAAAGCAAAAATTACTATAGACCATGGATCTTTCTGGCTCTTATGTTCCCAATAACTGAGCCCCTTGAGAGGAATATACTAGGGAGATGGGGGAGAAATAAGTGTCTTTTGAGAAGAGTGACTCCCTAAGACTGGAGCTAATGGAAATCTGTGTGGAGAGTGGCAGATTGCCCCTGCACCATGAAGAGACCCAGGGAGGAGACAGGGCTGAAGAAAGCTGCAGCTAAGGGGGCTGGACACTAGCACAGGGCTCTGCCCACAGACAGCAGAGGACACTGCAGAGACACCAGACTCAACAGAATCCCAGAACAACGAAACCTGGACAACAAGCATGTATCATCATCAGGATGAACTGAAGGCTTGTGACTTCTCCCTCTATCTATTATGACCTAGTCTCTGAAGTCACCCAGCATCACTTCTGCCATATTCTACTAGTGGGAGTAGCCACATGCTCTCTCCAGATTCAAACTGAGAAGAATTAGACTCCATTCAAGATAGAGGAGTGGGGAGATCACATAATAAGAGCAGGAAAGATGGAGATATTGTTGCAGCCATTTTGGAAAATGGAATATCTCCCTTTATGTGGAGGTAAAACCCAGAGGCAACTATGTGGGTGAACAAGAAATGCAACGTAGAATGGGGTTATCAATGTCCTTTCAAAAGAACCAGTTCCACAACCTTCTGCCATTGCCACCATTTCCTACCAGATCACCCATCATTGCATCAAAGGAAATGCACCTGAGGAGATGCGGCTTGAATTTCTATGACTGTCAGTAGAAAGAGAGTGTGTAGAGGTCTGAAGGTATATAATAGATTTCCTCCTTGGGATTTAAGTGCGCAATTTTACGTTGAAATAGAATAATTTTTAGTTAAAAAGTTGATTGAATCTAATCATACCTGGCCCTGGACAATCTATTTTCCACTGGTTTGGCCTACTGAGGACCATGGCGATATTAGATCTTTAGCCTATGGAAACCTACAGTGGAGATGTGCCATCCTATTTATATCTTTTTCCAGACACTCTGTTACCAAGCTCACACAATACCAAATGTTCAGATTGGGCTGAACTAATTGTGTATCAGGAAAATAGTTTAGATTTGATGCTATAAAGATTTCTGCTGGGTTTGTTTCATACTACAAAGTTTATCCACTGAAAAAATCTTCAGGCATCATTGATTAACAAGTAGACTCTGTGGCTACAGTACATTAAATGGCAAAACGTGTGTGTGTGTGTGTGTGTGTGTGTGTGTGTGTGTGTGTGTGTGAATATATAGTGCCTTTTCTTCTGGTAAGATATTAGAATTTCTTATTATGTTCAAACTTCTGAGTTACAGGGGTCAATACTGTTTAGTATTATAAATGTTTTTTCCTAAATGAGAATATAATACCAAGCCACACTGAGCAGACTGTTTATATTTCTGCATAACCAAAGAGTTTAACTTTATTTAATGGGATCTTTGGGCTCAGCATAGTGGGAAAAACAGGATGCCATATCTCGCAGAGCCATGTGGCAGTCTTGCAAAATAAACTCCTGATAAAGCTGTAATCCCTTTGTTGGCTTAACTGTGATTAGATTTGAGTCACTGGAAAACTCCACAAAGTACTTGCATGTAAAATGGATGATACCTTTATTATGCACAAATTCCTCAGAGCACTGGCAGGAGAGATATCTTGGTCTTTGCTAAATGCATCATTTCAGCAATGCTTTAAATTTGAATTGGATTTACCTCAAGTTCTGAGATTTGAAATCCTGGTCTTACTCTCACTCCTCTGAGCATCAGATGCATGTGATTGGTATGACAATTAGGGAGGAGGTAATATATTTTCCAGGTCAACCTGAATTATGGGGCAGAGGATGAAGTCTCATTACTTGATTATGGTATAAATCCAGCTTGACTCAATATCATGTTCAAGAAGCAAACAGCAGACCAAGAAGTCATCCTTAGCCTACTACATCTACTTATTGATAGAAGGATGGGCAGGTTTTGATTAGTCCTGGTAGCTTTGACTCAAATCTGTGAGGTTTTATATTGCTAGAAAGTGTAGCATTGTAGGTATGCTAGAGTAAATAAATATCTGTCCTCAAGCCCCAGTCTTTAAAGTAGTGACTTGTAGAGCCACAGGAGACCCCCACATAGTCAAGACCATATTTACTGACAACTTGTGTAATCCTTCTTACTGTGTCCCAAGGAATCCTGATTTTTAGGTAGAAAGTCTGGGCCTCAGAATGTAACCACCCAAGGGGTTCACCTTGCCCGCTGCTTAAACAGAGCCAATTCATCAAGACAGGGGAACTGCAATAAAGAAAGAGTCATTCATGCAGAGCCAGCTGTGCAGGAGACGGGAGTCTTATTATTGCCCCAATCAGTCTACCCAAGCAATTAGGGAGCAGAATTTTTAACGACAATTTGGTGGGTGGGGGAAAGCCAGTGAGCCAGGAGTGCTGATTGGTCAGGGATAAAATCATAAGGAGTCAAAGCTGTCTTTTGGTACTGAGTTATTTCCTGGGTGGGGGCCACAAGATCAGGTGAGCCAGCTAATCAATCTGGGTGGTGCCAGCTGATCCATCAAGTGCAGGGTGTGCAAAATATCTCAAGCATTGATCTTAGGAGCAGTTTAGGGAGGGTCAGAATCTTGTAGCCCCCAGCTGCATGACTCCTAAATCATAATTTCTAATCTTGTGGCTAATGTTAGTCTTACAAAGGCAGTCTAGCCCCAGGCAAGAGGGAAGTCTGCTCTGAAAAAGGGCTGTTATCGTCTTTGTTTTAAACTATAAAGTATAAATGAAATTTCTCCCAAAGTTAGTTCAACCTACACTAAGGAATGAATAAGGACGGCTTGGAAGTTAGAAGCAAGATGGAATCAATTAAGTTAGATCTCTTTCATTGTCTCAGTCATAATTTTGCAAAAGTTGTTTCAAGAAGACAGGTTTGAGAGCACTGGGCCTCACTCTTGTCTAGAACCAGAAAACGTTGGGAAGGGTTTCAAAATGCTGATGTCTACATTGTATCTAGCCTAATTAAATCCAAAATGCTGGGGGTGAGGCTCTGGGCATCAGTAGTTTTTAAACTTTTAAGAGATTCCATTACATAAGTCAGCCTGAGAACCATGGTTCCCAATTTCTGCATACAATGTTAGTGAACCAGCGCTGTAAATCTCCTAACCTGTGGAATAATATAACACTTTGTTGGAGGAGTCTGGGAATTTAGGAGAGGACTGATCTTCATTGTTGATTCAGCACAGATGGAGCCAATTGAACTCATAAACTCCATCAATAACTGCCAGGTCAAAGGCATTAAAAAATATTTTTTATAAAAGCCAGCCCCCTATAGCTGAGTTTTGCCATTCTCTCTCTCTCCCCTTTTCTTTGTGGTTTCTATATCCTTTCATTCACAATCCCAGCCCCAGAGTGCTATCTGACTATGCTCCTATTTTTAACTAAAAATAAAAATAAAAATAAATGTGGGCTATGCTGGCTGTTGCTTACCCCCACCGCTAAGGCAGTCAGCAGCTGTGTTCACAAATATCTGGAAAATGGATCTGTTCCAATGATCTGGAAAATTATGCTGTAGACCACAAAGATTTGCTGCAGTGAGACCATTGAGTGAAGGTGATAAAGTTTGTTGTATTTCCTTTTTGAAACCGGATGAAGCGATGTGCATAAGGGAGCAAGGATTTTGTAGGAAGTGATATACATAGTTTTGTTGCTGCTAATCTCCTCACTTAAAGATAAGGAAGCTGGAAAATAGGGTCTTTAGAGTAGAAAGCTCTTCAGTGTCCTTTCAGACTAGTTGCCTTGAAGCTGGTACCCCTAAGCTCATTACCGAACAGAATGTGTGTGGGGTACAATCGTACAGTGCCTTTGCATTAGGTGCTGGAGCACTTACAACTTCCTTCATCTATTATTTTCACATCCATTTCACTGGAGGAAATTCCCTTTCAAACTTATAGAGGAAAAATGTAAACACTCCAATACCCAAAAAGCTTATTTACCATGCAGGCTGAAAATCCTGTGTTAAGTAAGCTAAACAGAAAGTTCACGTGGAAGTAATTGCTAAAATTCCTGCCTCTCTTCTGAAACCTGGATAATATATTCTGCTTGGCTCTTAAATTTCTCACAGTGATGATGATAAAATCATGAAAATGGTGCTCCTGCTGTTGAAACACACACAAAACAGCTGTTTTTGTATACAGTTGGGATGTGTGCTGCTCTAATTAAATAGGAAGTGGTCTGTCTGTGTCATAGTTCATTTTGTGCTGCTGTAACAGAATACCTGAGTCTGGATAACTGATAAAAGAATAAAGATTTATTTCTCACCATTCTAGAGGCTGGGAAGTCCAAGGTCTTGGGGCCCATATCTGGCAAGGGTCTTCTTGCTGCATCATCCCATGGAGGAAGGCAGAGGGCAAGAAAGCACAAGTTTGGGGATGATGGAAGGGGGCTGAATTCATCCTAACCACGTTTATATCCACATCAGGGCAGAGCCTTCATGACCCAATACCTCTTAAAGGTCCCACCTCTCAACACTGTTGCAATGGGAATTAAGTTTCCAACGTATGAACTGAAGGGGCACATTCAAACCACAGCAGTCTGTTTTGGGAAACAGTATCTTGAGTTATGCTTAGCTTTACAATTGTTGGCTCAAATTATTTTGTTGTTGTTGTTGTTGTTGTTTAGGAAATATTTTCTGCTCTGAACAATTCCAATCAGTTGATGAAATGAAGCAATATATGTGCATTAGAGAAAAAGAAACACAAAGCATTTCTGTTTTCAATTTCATAGGGAAGAGTAAAGCAAACACAGTTCAAGACTTTTCTTACTGTCTTTGACACTGTAACATTCTCTAGTGTATCTGAGGCAATATAGGATAGTGGACCAGGTGAATTTTGTCATGCATAGTTTAAAGAAAAAAAATAAGAAGAAAAAAAGGATAGTGGAATAAATAGCTAGCTATCCATTTGCAAGAGTTCAGATCCCAGCTCCATCACCACTGACCAGGTGACTTTGAGCAGGTTATTCAGCTTTCCAAAGCCCAATCTCCACACCTATAAATACAAAACTTAAGGGTAGGGTAGATGTGAAGAGTAAGCTAGATTATAAAGGCAAAGTAAGTATTAGAATATTTCAAAGGTCTCATTTCAGTTTAATATAGCAGTTATTTCTTACTTTTAGAAGGAATTATCTTGATTAAAAATAAACGAGTTCAACCAAGTTGACCAAACTTAGATCTTTCTTGAGACATATAAAACATTAAAATTCATAACTACTTTTGAAAATTAGAATGTACTTTTTATTTCTTTATGAGAACTAATAAAAAAACAGTGTTCTTAAGAAACGTTGAGCCTTATCAAATGAGATAAAATCCAGTTAAAGATTCCCAAGGAGACTTCCAAGATAGCTGAATAGACACAACTCCAGTGTACAACACCCAGCAAGAGAGATGCAGAAATCCAGAGGTCTCCTAGCTCCACCTGAGGTACCAGATGATTTCACCGACAGTGAACAAAGCCCACGCAGGGCAGACCTAGGCAGGGAGGCGTGCTGCTTCACCCAGAAAGTGCATCTGACTGGCGAGTCGGAGGCTCCCCCCTGGCACTCCAGTCCAGATACAGCGCTTCCCCCAAAGCCTCAGCAATACACAGAACAGGGATCTTTGCCAGTCAAGCGTCGGGAATTACAAGTGCAGAGTTGAACAATAATCCAGGATGGTGTCCTGATTTGGCACACAGACCTAAACAGACACATAAGCCCAAATGCCAGCTGGGAGAGCCTGCGGACTGAGCTACTGCTCCCTCCCCACACCCGGAGAGAGAGGGAGCTGTAAGCAGGAGGACCTACTGCGGATGGAGCAGCTGGGAGGGCCCTGGAGAAAGAGGAAGCTAAAATGGGGAGACAGCTGGGTGAGGCTGGGTGGGTCCCTACCCTCCCCCACAAACCCCAGAGGGCTGAAGCTCTGATTTTAGTTGGTTGCGCAGCCAGTGCCAGTCTGAGCTGAACCCTGAATGATCCAGCCCAGTGGAGGAAAGGCACAACCCACCATTAGAGGGGTGGGAATGGGCTACGTGTTTTAACAAAAAACACAGGAAGCCTACCTAGCAACAGGACTGCGTTCTTGACCACCCAGCAGCATCTCCAGGTCAGTGGAAGAGGTGGGCCTAAACCCCCAGTGTAAACAAAAAAGCTGCAGGAAGCTTCCCTAGTAACCTGAAGGAGTCCCTAGAAACCTAGTAGCGCCTCCACAGGCAGACAAGCAACCTCATCAAGCAGCTCCCTGACACCACAGCCAGGTAAATCCATAAAGATGGGGAAAAAAACAGCACAAAAAAAATGAAACCATCAAAGACCAGAACACCTCTTCTCCTTCAAGGGATCACAACTCCTCAACAACACAGGAAGACAGCATGATTGAGAAGGACTGCAATGAATTGACAGGCTTCAGAAGGTAGATAATAACAAACTTTTCTGAGCTAAAGGAACTTGCATTGAGTTAGTACTCAATGCAAAGAAACCAGAAACCTTGAAAAAAGGTTAGATGAAATGCTAACTAGAATAACCAGCTTAGAGAACACAAACGACTTGATGGAGTTGAAAAACACATCACGAGAACTACGTAAACAGACACAAGTTTTAATAGCCAAATCAATCAAGCAGAAGGAAGTATATCAGAGATTGAAGATCAACTCAATGAAAAAAAAGAGAAGGCAAGACAAGAGAAAAAAGAGTGAAAAGAAATGAACAAAGCCTCCAAGAAATATGGGATTATGTGAAAAGACCTAATCTATGCTTGATCAATGTACCTGAATATGATGGGAGAATGAATTCGAGCTGGAAAACAGGCTCCAGGGTATTATCCAGGAGAACTTCCCAAGCCTAGCAAGGCAGTCCAACATTCAAATTCGAGAAATACAGAGAACTCCACAAAGATATTCCTCAAGAAGAACAACCCCAAGGCACATAATTGTCATTTCACCAGCGTTGAAATGAAGGAAAAAATGCTAAGGGCAGACAGAGAGAAAAATGAGGTCACCCACAGAGGGAAGCTAATCAGACCCACAGAGGATCTCTCGGCAGAAACCCTACAAGCCAAAAGAGAGTGGAGGCCAATATTCAACTTCCTTAAAGAAAAGAACTTTCAACCCAGAATCTCATCTACAGCGAAACTAAGCTTCATAAGTGAAGGAGAAATAAAATCCTTTACGGACAAGCAATTACTGACAGATTTCATCACTACCAGACCTGCCCTACAAGAGCTCCTGAAAGAAACACTAAGTATGGAAAGGAAGAAGTACCAGTTACTGCAAAAGCAAACCAACTGGCAAAGACCAAAAATGCAATGAAGAAAGTGAGTCAACTAATGGGAAAGAAAACCACAGCCAGTAACAAAATGGCAGGATCAAATTCACACATAACAATATTAACATTGATTGTAAACAGCCTAAACACCCCAATCAAAAGACACAAACTGGCAAACTGGATAAAAAGTCAAGACCCATCAGTGTGCTGTATTCATCTCACATACAAAGACACACATAGACTCAAAATAAAGGGATGGAAGAAGATTTATCAAGCAAATGGAGAACAAAAAAAAGCAGAGGTGGCAATCCTAATCTCTGATAAAATGGACTTCAAACCAACAAAGATCAAAAGAGACAAAGAAGAATACTATATAATGGTAAAAGGATCAATCCAACAAGGAGAGCTAACTATCCTAAATATATACACACCCAACACAGGAGCACCCAGATACATAAAGCAAGTTCTTAATGACCTAAAACAAGATTTAGACTCCCATACAATAATAGTGGGAGATTTCAAAGCTCCACTGTCAATACTAGACAGATCAGCGAGACAGAAAATTAACAAGGACATCTAGGACTTGAATGCAGAGCTAGACCAAGTGGACCTAATAGACATATATAGAATGCTCCACCCCAAATCCACAGAATATACATTTTTCTCAGCACCACATTGCACTTACTCTAAAATTGACCACATCATTGGAAGTAAATCACTCCTCAGCAAATGCAAAAGAGTGGAAATCTTAACAAACAGTTAATCAGACCACAGCGCAATCAGACTAGAACTCAAGACTAAGAAACACACTCAAACCCGCACAATCACTTGGAAACTGAACAACTTGCTTCTGAGTGTCAACTAGATAAACAATGAAATGAAAGCAGAAATAAAGATGTTCTTAGAAACCAACCAGAATGAAGACGTAACTTATCAGAATCTCTGGGACACCTTTAAGCAGTGTTGAGAGGGAAATTTATAGCAATAAATGTCCACATGAGGAACAAGGAAAGATCTAAAATTTACATGCTATCACCAAAATTGAAAGAGCTAGAGGAGGAAGATAAAAACTCAAAAGCTAGCAGAAGACAAGAAATAACTAAGATCAGAGCAGAACTGAAGGAG
>NW_016107516.1:1266305-1304771 GCF_001604975.1 Cebus imitator
CCAGGAGCTTGTTTTTTGAAAAGGTCAACAAAATAGACAGACCACTAGCCAGATTAATAAAAAAGAAAAAGGAGAAGAATCAAATAGATGCAATAAAAAATGATAAATGGGATATCACCATTGATCCCACAGAGATACAAACTACCATCAGAGATTATTACAAACAGGTCTATGCACATACACCAGTAAACCAGGAAGAAATGGATAAATTCCTACACACTTGTACTCTACCCAGACTAAACCAGGAGGAAATTGAAACCCTGAATAGGCCAATAACAAGGGCGGAAATAGAGGCAGCAATCAACAGCCTACCAACCAAAAAAAGTCCAAGTCCAGATGGGTTCACAGCCGCATTCTACCAGATGTACAAAGAGGAGCTGGTTCCATTCCTTCTGAAACTGTATCAAACAATACAAAAGGAGGGAATCCTCCCTAAGTCATGAGACCAACATCATCCTGATACCAAAACCAGGCACAGGCAGAGACTCAACTAAAATGGAAAACTTCAGGCCAATATCCATGATGAGCATCAACGCAAAAATCTTCAATAAAATACTGGCAAACAGATTGCAACAGCACATCAAGAAGCTTATTCATCACGATCGAGTTGGCTTCATATCAGGAATGCAAGGCTGGTTCAACATACACAAATCCATAAATGTAATCCATCACATAAACGGAACAAAAGACAAAAACCACATGATTATCTCAATAGATGCAGAGAAGGCCTTTGACAAAATTCAACAGCCCTTCATGCTAAAAATTCTCAATAAACTAGGTATCAATGGAACGTATCATAAAATGGTAAGAGCTATATATGACAAACCTACAGCCAATATCATACTGAATGGGCAAAGGCTAGAAGAATTCCCTTTGAAATCAGGCACTAGACAAGGATGCCCTCTTTCACCACTCCTATTCAGTATAGTATTGGAAATTCTAGCCAGAGCAATCAGGCAAGAAAAAGAAATAAAGGTATTCAATTAGGAAAGGAGGAAGTCAAACTGTCTCTATTTGCAGATGACATGATTGATCTAGAAGACCCCGTCGTCTCAGCCCCAAATCTTCTTAAACTGATAAGCAACTTTAGCAAAGTCTCAGGACACAAAATCAGTGTGCAGAAATCACAAGCATTTCTATATACCAATAACAGACAAACAGAGAGCCAAATCAAGAGCAAACTCCCATTCACAATTGCTACAAAGAGAATAAAATACCTAGGAATACAACTAACAAAGGATGTAAAGGATCTCTTCAGGGAGAACTAGAAACCGCTGCTCAACGAA
Source organism: Cebus imitator (assembly GCF_001604975.1). NCBI lineage: Eukaryota > Metazoa > Chordata > Mammalia > Primates > Cebidae > Cebus > Cebus imitator. The sequence continues at coordinate 1,267,592 of NW_016107516.1, forward strand.
ATGAGAGAGGACATAAACAGATTTAAAAACATACCATGCTCATGGTTAGGAAGAATCAATATCGTGAAAATGGCCATACTGCCCAAAGTAATCTATAGATTCAACACTATCCCCATCAAGCTACCAATGACCTTCACAGAACTAGAAAAAGCTGCTTTAAACTTCATACGGAACCACAAGAGAGCCTGCATAGCCAAAACAATCCTAAGCAAAAAGAACAAAGCTGGAGGCATCACACTGCCAGACTTCAAACTATACTACAAGGCTACAGTAATCAAAACAGCATGGTACTGGTACCAAAACAGAGACATAGACCAATAGAACAGAAAAGAGGACCTAGAAGCAACACCACACATCTACAACCATTTCATCTTTGACAAACCTGACAAAAACAAGCAATGGGGAAAGGACTCCATGTTTAATAAATGGTGTTGGGAAAACTGGCTAGCAATGTGCAGAAAGCGGAAACTGGACCCCTACCTGTCACCTTACACTAAAATTAACTCCAGATGGATTAAAGATTTAAACATAAAAACCTAACACCATAAAAACACTATAAGAAAATGTAGGCAAAACCATCCAGGACATAGGCATAGGCAAGGACTTCATGACTAAAACACCAAAAGCAATGGCAATAAAACCCAAGATAGACAAATGGGATCTAATTAAAATTCAGAGCTTCTGTACAGCAAAAGAAACCATCACTACAGCGAACCAGCAACCAACAGAATGAGAAAAAATTTTTGCAATCTACCCAACTGACAAAGGGCAAATAGCCAGAATCTACAAAGAACTAAAACAGATTTACAAGAAAAAAACAACCCCATTCAAAAGTGGGCAAAGGATATGAACAGACACTTTTCAAAAGAAGACATATATGAGGCCAACAAACATATGCTCATCATCACTGGTCATTAGAGAAATGCAAATCAAAACCACATTGAGATACCATCTCAAGCCAGTTAAAATGGCGATCATTAAAAATCTGGAGACAACAGATGCTGGAGAGGATGTGGAGAAATAGGAACACTCTTTCACAGTTGGTGGGAGTGTAAACTATTTCAACCATTGTGGAAGACAGTGTGGCGATTTCTCAAGGATCTAGAAATAGAAATTCCATTTGACCTAGCAATCCCATTACTGGGTATATACCCAAAGAACTATAATTCGTTCTACTCTGGAGGCACATGCACACATATGTTCATTGCTGTCCTGTGTACAATAGCAAAGACCTGGAACCAACAACCCAAATGCGCATCAATGATAGACTGGACAAAGAAAATGTGGTACATATACACCATGGAATACTATGCAGCCATAAAAAACGATGAGTTCATGTCCTTTGTAGGGACTTGGATGAATCTGGAAGCCATCATTCTTAGCAAACTGACAGAAGAACAGAAAGCCAAACATTGCATGTTCTCACTCATAGGTGGGTATTGAACAATGAGAACATATTGACTTAGGGAGAGGGGCACCACACACTGGGGGAAGTTGCAGGGGTAGGGGAGAGACAGCGGGGGTTGGAGAGGGTGGGGAGGTATAACATGGGGAGAAATGCCAGACATAGAATGCACTTAAAGTAAAAAAAAAATAAAATTAAAATTAAAAAAAAAATCCAGTTAATAAATTTGAGGGGTTTTTTTTTTTCATCCTGCTTTAGATCTTAGATCCTGGAATATTTATGCTAAATAGAACCTTAAAGAACATCTCTTCGAGTGTAGCTGTGGAGGGAGTAATGTATTCAAACCTTAAAAAGGAGGGGAGTCCCATGAAGACACTCTCTCTTATCTCTCTCTTTCTGTGTCTCTCTCTTCTTCTCCCTCTCTTTTTCCCTCCCACTCATTCTCTCTCTATTTTCTCTGACAATTCCACTCTTTCTTGGTAAGAAACAAATTCAGTCATCCTCCTCCCTGCTATCCACTCCCTTTTTGCATCTATAAACCCCAAATATCGGAGACAGATCTCAATTTAGGAAGTTTTTTTTGCCAAGGCTAAGGACTAGCCTATGACGAAGCCTCAGGAGGTGCTGACATCATGTGCCCAAGGTGGTTGTGGCACAGCTTGGTTTTATACATTTTTAGGGAGGCAGGAGACATCAATCAATATATGTAAGCTATACATTGGTTCATTTCAGCAAGGTGGAACAACTCAAAATGGGGAGAGGGCTTCCAGGTCATAGGTAGATAAGAGACAAACAATTGCATTTTTTTTTTTTTTGAGTTTCTGATTAGTATTTCCAAAGGAAGCAAATTAGATGTGCATTTATTTCAAGCAGAGGGATAACTTTGATTTCTGTCTGTCCTTTTCAAGGAATATCCTTGTGGACAAATTACGAGGGAGGTGTGTAGTTTTTGTTTGATTGATGCGCATTTGCTGCTTAGTGGCTATCTTTTTAAGGAACAGAATGGGAGGCAAGTTTGCCCTAAGCAGTTCCTAGCTTGACTTTTCACTTTGGCTTAGTGAATTTGGAGTCCCTAGATTTATTTTCCCCTCACATACCCTTCACGCTTTAGGTGCCTCAGTCCTGGACTGAATTCTGATGAAGACTCTAACTCGGATATTGCATCAGGGCAGAAAGGTACGATGCCTTTCCTTACCCGTCATTAGGATCATGACCAATATTCTTAACACCAAAAGAGTTTAATAAGCGAAAAGCATAACAAAGTCTTATGTCACATGGGAACTTCCAGAAATGAAGACCCAAAGACCCAGGGAAAACTGTCCATTTTTACACTAAGTTTGATGAAGAAAGGACAGCTGTGTAGAAATGTGCCTGGGCAAAAAGGTACAATAATGATAATGGCAATAATCTAATGATAATAGACTGATGGGAAAACCTAGCAAGGGCTGTCTGCTCAGATTCTTCCTGGTCTCTCTCTGTAGCATTCCTTTCCCTGGGGCAGGACCCTATGGAGTGAGGGTCTTGCAAGGAGAAGGGAGAGAGAGCATGATATTTCTAGGTTTCATAACTTGCTTTGGGCAAGTTGAGTTCTAGTTTTAATGATATGCCATGGTGAAGAGGAATTCTGTTTTCTCTGACTCCCTTCAGGGAAGAAAGAGGGGTGGAAGACAAGAGGGCAAGGGAAGGTCAGAGAGGCCTTGCTTCTGAGGTCCTCCCAATCTCCTTCAGTCCAAAGTACTTAGCATGCCAAGCCACCATACTTTGCGGTATCAAGTACTGAGCCTCCAAATTGCTGACTATAGATGAGGAGGGTTTAAATTCCAGTCAATGAGAGAAAGCAAAAGTGTTGCCAATACTTTACTTTGGTCTACTTGTCACTTAGAATTCTGGTTTATTTTCTTGCTGATTTTCCCAGGAAGCAAGCCACACCTTGCTAGGATGAGCATTCATTTTTTGGGAGGACAACACAATCTAACCTCATAAGAAGAACCTTATATTCCTTTTGAAATCAAAATTTTGACCCTATCTTTTATGGAAACATGACCTTAATAACCTTAATAACAGGACCTACTGGTTGTAAATGGCTCTCTTTACCATTCTGGAGAGTCAGAACCAGCTCTAGGAGGCCAGAGGGCAAGGATTTGTCTGCTTTGCTCACTGCTGTATCCCTTGCATATAGAAGAGGAATAAGCACAAAGCAAAAGCTAAACATAGATTGGTTGAAGTAATAAATTTGTTTATCCTCCAAAGTGTCCATCCTGTTCTGTACCCATTAGAAGAAGGAAATTTTAAATTCATCCCCCAATACATGTGCACACACATACACACATACATACTGTTTGGATCTTTCTTTGCAGAGGTAGAAGGCCAAAGGCTTTTAGGTCCAGGCTGTTCTTGGTTCCAAGAGACCACTGGTGAACTGTAGAATAGTGCATCATTTGTTTTATGGGTGAAGGTGAGTATATCCAAGATTTCCCCTTCCCAAGATTTCCCCCTGGGGAGGGGAAATCTTGGGGTAAGATGATAGACTATCTAAACAAGTTATCTGTCTTAAAGGGCTTGGCAGAAGGCGTGAGTCAGGGTATACAGCCATTGGGATGGAGCGAGTTAGAGATAAAATAAGAAAGAATGTTCCAAGTATAATGTGGAAGAGTCAGATTTTGGGATCTCCCAGGCATGGAGAAGCCATGGCTTTTAGAGGGTGCTCATGACCTCAGTGGGTAAGGAGAGAATGAAGACATACATAAACAGGTGGTTCTATATGTATGCACACATATATAATCACTCCAATTTGCTGCCTTTACTTTCTCCCTACCCATTGAGGCCATGAGCCTATAATAGCAGATAGACTTTACCAGAATCTACCAGTCCACAAGATAAAGAATTTGTAATTATTTCTTAAGGTTTGAGTCAGTTTGAAAAGTTGTGTCAAGTAATGAAAAAGCCAAATAAGATGTAATATAAATCAGGATCCAGAGAGAAAAGCCCAGTTCATGCCAGGTGTAGAGTAGAACTAATTTAATACAGGGCACTAGTTACAAAAAGACTGGAAGAGCTGAGCAGACAAATAGGGATTCTTAAAGATTAGCATCTTAAAGATTAGTAACAGTATGAAGCCACTACCACCACAGGACTGAAGGGAGAAAGAAAGGAGATAGTGTGTGCCAGAGCTTGGAAGTCAGAGCCACCTGGAGCTGGATGCGTAAGATGTATAAGATGGCTGTTTGGTGGGAGCTGGTACCATGGAAGAGGGCCTGTTGGCATTGGCCGGGATTATGGAGAAGACCATGCCAATACTGGAGATACTGCTGGAAGCAGAGGAAGGGAAGATAAATTCCTTGGCTTCTCCTTTCCTCCTATTCCTCGATTTCCTCCTAGTGCTGCCAATGACTATACCTAGCTGGAAGGCAGTTGGCAAGGGAGTTTGGAAATTTTATTTACAGATAAGGGTGCAAAATAAATTTTGGAACAAGTAGGTAAATAACCTGTACAGTGAATTAAATAAAGAGCATTCTCTTGGTCTTTCCCTGGGCACCTGAGATGGCTGATAGTCAAGAGTGTCCACGTATAGCCCCATGTGAGTGGGTGGGTGGCAGGGGGATCCTAACATATCTTTAATCCCTCTTGGAATGTACTGAATGAATAGAATGTAGACTATTTTTGTTTTAGTCTGTATATCCTTAACATACCACTACTGCCTGACTTGAGACCAGAGTTTGCTCTAATACTTACTATGCAACCATAACCCTGTCATTGCAATGATCCATCATATGGAATTGTAGGCAGAGAAAAGCTCCAGAGCTCATGTCCATGTCCAAGATAGGAAGAAGAGGGAAAGGCTGTGCCAATCATTTATGTCTCCATTTACCAGCAAAACTAACTTCTATTTTCCAGAATGTGCCCAGTTGACTTCTATTTAGTTCTCACTGGCCTGGACTAAGGGGCTGAGAAACTGGGAAAAGAATGGTCATAACTGGCTTAGTCCATTTATGGATCCCCATCTGAAGTGTTACACAATGTTATTATAACCAAAAGAAGGTTTCAGATGGTAAGCAAAAGTGGGGAGTGGAAAGTGAGTAGGTAGCTAGAGTGTCTGCCAAAGAATTAAATGTCTTCTGGACTCTCGATCTTTGAAGCTTCTGAGCAGCTTGTTATTCTGTGGCTCACTGAATTTTAACTGTTGGCCCCTCCCTATTAGATATTTCACTATTTGCTCATAACTCAGTTTGAATCACTAGCACTTGTCTTTAATGCTCTGACCTTCCTTCTTTAGTCTACTGTCTCCCAGTTTTGATTACATAAGGACAAATTCAGTATCTATTATGTACTAGGAATAGATTGTTCTAGGATGTTGAGATACATCAATGAACAAAATTGGCAAAAATCCTTAACCTCTGTAGAGCGTACATTTTGGTGAGGGGAGACAGACAATAAAAAGTAAAGAGCACATTAGAAGGAAGTAAGTGCTATGGAAAAAAACAGAGTAAAGTGATTGGGATGGGAAGTTTCAGGGCGGGTGTTCCCAATTTAAAATAGGCCACTCAGGGTAGGGCTCTGGGAAGCTGAATCCTCATCTGACTACTATCTGCAGGGTTCTGTTTCTCACAAAAAGGTCAGGTTGGTCTTTCTCAGAGTTAGGGAATCTTCCACTTTCCCTGGGTCTAGGTAAAAGCCATGAGAGTTTTCTTGATTCAGTTTTTCTATCTTTCAAAGAGTAATCATTCTGCTATTTGAAGCTAAAATTTATTTTGTTCCGGACTGCTGAAGAGAGCATATTAACAGCAAAATTATTCAAGATTTAAGAAAATAAATCTGCTTGCACAAGCATTTTTAAAGCTTGATTAGTTTCCATCAACACATCCCTATCTAAACATTTCTGAATTAAATAGCTTTTAAAATAGATATGCTACCGTAAAAGAGAAATATACCTGAAGAATTTCTAACCATTGACTTCACACTAATATTACGGTTAACCATATAATTCTTCTGATTTAAAATCTTGATCTTTTGAATACACTTTCTTTTTCCCAGAAAGAGGGTGCTATATGAAGATGACTGCTCGGTTGTAAACACCGAAGTGTTGCTGACTTTTTGCCTGAATACCCATCCATTTCCTCTTATATGTCACCAGCTTTTATTAACTGCAACTGAGCCAGGCCTCATCTTTCATCCTATTCCTATCCTAACCAGTAGTCATAGTAAGTTCAGAGTGGGATTCCTCAGATGCATCCTACCTGCGCTATCCTGAATAAACCAGCTTCACTTGCGGATTTTTAAGCACAGTAGCCTGAGCTTGTGGGTAGTCGTTCTTTGAGACAATCAGGAGAAATGCTCACTTCAATCCAAAGCCTTAGTGTTATCCTAATGCACATTTTCTTCTATTTATGGAATACTATCATTACTAATAATTATCACTTTTCTAGAACATATTAGAAATATTCTTTATTCTATACCCTAGTAGTAAGTCAGGAATACTTGTATATTTTGACATAATCTGGAATTTGTGTTTAGAGATTAAAAACTAAGGTAATCTAGTTCTGCTCTATTCTAGTGCTGAATCGTGTTTATTAAAATTGTAGAAAAAGTCTTCATCATCTCTATGCTGATGATTTTTTAAAAATTGCTATTTTCATAGGTCATTGAGAAGGTAGCTGAGGAATCCATTGAAAAGCTTGTGGGTGTTGCTTTTTACAGTATTTTATTGTAAAATATAGGTGGGTCATTGCCATATTACTGCTACAAAACTGCAATATCCTCAAAGAATTTTTATAAAACATTTCAAATGGGGGTAGAAAATAGAACTTCTGACGAAGAAAAAGATAAAAGTCAAGCGTGTCCACGTATAGCCCCATGCGAGTGGGTGGGTGGCGGGGGGATCCTAACATGTCTTTCATCCCTCTTGGAATGTACTAAATGTATAGAATGTAGACTATTTTTGTTTTAGTCTGTATATCCTTAACATACCACTATTACCTGACTTGAGATCAGAGTTTGCTCTAATACTTACTATGCAACCATAACACTGTCATTGCAAAGATCCATCATATGAAATTGCAGGCAGAGAAAAGCTATTAGCTAGCTAATGCAATGGTTGAACTTTTGAACGAAAGCTTATTGACAGATTACTATGCATGCAATACTTTGCAAGGTGCTGGGGATGCCGAGACGAATAAGCACAGTTTTCATTTTCAAGAAATTTACATTCCGACCCAGGGTAGACATGACTTTTTTTCTTTCCAAGCCTGGATCCTCAGTGACACACTTTTTCACACAGCTCTCTAGAAAGCCAGCACCACAATGCTGGTGTTGGCTTGAGATAATGGTAACACTATGTTACTATTGGCAGGAGCTAACGGTGATGCGGGCAGGCCCTGCAGTCAGGGTGCTACGTTCTCTCCATGTATTATCTCATATAATTTCCACGACAGTTCCATCCGGCAGGCATTATTATTGTCCCCATTTTACAGACAAGAAAACTGTGCTTAGAGAGGTCCCATAACTTGCCCACATTGGCATGCCTAGTAAGCATCAAAGCTGAACTGAATCAGGTACTATTAACATTATTGAATACTACTTCTTATATTCCAGCTCTAATTAAATCCTTCAGTTTTTTTCAATTAAAACCTTGTTAAATTCCTTCTTAAAACTGTCTCCTCTTAAAACAGAGGAACCCAAACCCCTTGCTATATTTGTTATATTCCATATTTTCAAATTTATAATTCTTTTAATCATGCATTTGTGTACTACTGAACAAAGGCTAAATTCCAAGCCCTGGGCTACAAATTGGGAAACAGACATAAATAAAGCAAAGGAGTTTCCCACCTCTTAAACCTCATATTCTAAGCCTTTCTGAATTGGTGTCCCGGTCTTCAGACCTCTGTCTTGAGGACTTTATTCTATGAAATTTAGGAGAAGTTCTAGCAGAGGGGAATACAATCCTCAGAAACTCATGCGTCTGTGGGATCATTGCCATTGCTACTACATTGTGCTGGGATCCATGGCCCAGAAACTAAAAGAAAAACTGCATCCATTACTGTGGCTGTGGGTTGAGTCCAATGGTATCAGGGAAGAATGGTAGATCACGTTGTTCTTTAGGATGTAGCAAAGGCTGGGTGTTGGAACTTCAAGACAAGGCCAAGGCAGAGTCATTAGAAGGGTATGCTTACAAGTTCTTGAGTCTGAAGGTAGGAGAATTAGTCCACAACTATTATCATAGACCCAAACTGATTCTAAGATACATATAGTCATCGAGGCTCACAGAGTCACTATGAGCCTCAATGAGACAGAAAGGAAGTTCCCTGGACAGACAGGGACAAATAGAGTTTAGAGCATCAGATACCACGGATTCAACCACGTTACAAAGGGTTCTTAGGCAGCCAACCCAGGTCTCTCAGGGAAGTCATTGTATTAGTCTGTTCTCACACTGCTTTCAAGAAATACGCAAGACTGGGTAATTTATAAAGAAAAGAGGTTTAACTGACTCACAGTTTCATGCCATGGGGAACCCATGGGGAATTCAGCTGTTTCACATGGCTGAAGAGGCCGCAAATATTTACAATCACGGCAGAAGGCACCACTCCATGAAGCAGCAGGCAAGATAGTGAATGCTAGCAGGGGAAATGCCAGACACTTACAAAACCATAAGATCTCACGAGACTCACTCACTATCATGAGAAAAGTATGGGGAAAACCATGCCCATGATTCAATTACCTCCACCTGGTCCTGCCCTTGATATGTAGGGATTGTTATAATTACAATTCAAGGTGAGATTTGGGTGGGAACACAGAACCAAACCATATCAGCAGTAATGGGTTGCATTCTAGTGTTGAGAAATATTAAGTTTACTGTTGAGACACATTAAATTTACCCTGCCCTGTGGCTCTCTTATGGAGAACACCTTTTAGTTTGCAATCAGTAGTAGGTGGGTAACAGCTGCCTACTTGGTATATTTTTGCGTTATGAGTAAATACAGAACACCTGTTTATTAATACTAATCACCTGTTAAGAGAGAATCAATACATAGATCAGAATCTGCTCAAGGTCCTCAGCTTGGAAAGCAGTCAGCCCCTGAGGCTCTCAGGTCAGTAGGCTGCTGACCTCCCTCCCCCTAGATAGATCCACTTTGCTGTTCTATCTGGGTGTCTGCCTCTCATCACCGTCAGTGCCACCTGGGTGGAGGCCTCCCAGCTGAGCTGGTACTCAGTAAGTGGCGTCCAAGTGTGGGAACTCGAACTCGGGATGAAGGGTTGCCCGAGCAATGGAGAGAGGAGAGACTAAGCTGATTTTTTCCAAGTACTCTTGGAAAAAATGCCCGATGTAAGTTGGGGAGCTCAGAAGTAGCCCGGGAACTTTTGAAAGAATCTCCCATGTGAGTTAGGGAGAACCCAGAAGTAGACTGAGAACTTTTGAAAAAAATCTCCCAGGGTTAGTTGGGGGAGTTCAGAATTAGCCCAAGAACTCTTGAGAAAATCTCCCAGGGTGAGCTGGGGGAGCTGGGTAATACTGGGGTGACATGGGACAAGGGTCAAGCAAGCTAGACGCTTGTTCTGGTTTGCTTTGTCAGCTGCTTAAGAAAGGAGGAATCGGAGCTAGTGCTGACAGTTTAACACAGTTTTCTGATGTGGTTGAGGAATTTTGTACCTGGTTTCCTGAGCAGGGAGCGTTAAGCATGGAGGAATGGGAAAAAGTGAGTACTACTTTATGGAAAGTACATAGAGAAAGAGTAAAAGATATTTCTATTCCGGTGTGGTCTGTTTGGGCTTTGGTGCATTCTGCCCTGGAGCTCTTTCAGACAGACGATGAGGAAAAGGATTCGGGAGAGGAGAAGGAGTGTGAGGAAGTATGTAGAGAAATTATAGCAAAAGGATGAGAAGTCAAATGAGGAAAGGGTGTGCCTGTCAGCACCCCCTCAGTATCCTGTTAGGAGATGGCAAGATTCTCGTAATATTTCTACCTCTGCTTCTATTGGCATTTGTATTCCTAGAACTACGGTAACCAGTTCCATCCGAGCCGGAATTCAACAAGTGAGAAAAGAGAGATATTTGGAGGCATGGCAATTTCCAGTTGTTGTACACCCTCAAGATCAGCAGGGGCAAGTACAGCTTGCTTTTGAGCCCCTTCCCTTCAAATTGCTGAAGGAGTTTAAACAGGCCATCAGCCAATATGGGCCTGGGTCTCCGTGTGGGCTAGGATTATTAAAGAATGTAGCTACTTCTTACTGGCTGATTCCAATAGACTGGGATACTTTAACCCAAATTTGTTTATTGCCATCTCAGTTTTTGCAGTTCAGGACCTGGTGGACTGACGAAGCTAATATTCGAGCTAATATAACTAATGTTCAACCTCCAATTAATATTGCATGGAACAGCTTACAGAAACTGGTGTATGGGCTTCTTTGCAGGCTCAAGCCACTATAGTTGATTTAGTCATAGAGCAGATTAGGAAGATGTGTTTAAGAGCTTGGGAGAAAATTACATCAGGAAGCGAAAAAAACCCATCCTTTGGAGCTATTAAGCAGGAGCTGAAAGAGCCATATGCCGACTTTATAGCTCGATTGCAAGAAGCCGTAAGAAAGGTCATATCAGACACAGAGGCTCAGGATATTGTTTTACACTTACTAGCGTTTGACAGTGCTAATGCTGAATGCCAGGCTGCTTTATGGCCACTTAAGGGAAAGCTCTCTTAGTGGATTACATCAAGGTGTGTGATGGAATAGGGGGAAGTTTGCATAAAGCTACTTTGCCGGCACAAGCTATGGCTGGACTTAAAGGGGATGTGGTTTTTCCTGGAGCGTGTTACAATGGTGGGGATAAAAGGTCACACAAGAAAGGAATGCAGAAAAGGACCAAAAAGGCTTTTACCTTCTTTAAAGCAATGGGGTACTGGGCCCTTTTCTACATCTCAGATGTAAAAAAGGAAGGCATTGGGCAAGTCAGTGTCATTCAAAGTTTGACAAGGAAGGAAATCCGATTTGGGGAAACAGGTTGAGTGGCCCACCTCAGACCCCGATCCAAAGTAGGGCCTATCCAGTATGAACTATTCTCTCATCCTTATACAATGCTTGTTCCCTGCCATAGCTGGGAGTGCAGCAGTAGAATTGTGCGGCTCTCAAAGGGTAAGCGTTTTACCAGGAGAGCCACTGCAAAAAAAAATCTATAGGAGTTTGTGGCCCTTTACACCCTGGAACCATGGGCTTACTTCTAGGAAGATCTAGTCTTAGTGTTCAAGGAGTTAGAATTCACAGAGGAGTTATTGATGTGGACTTCATAGGGGAAATTCAAATAGTAGTGTCTTCTGTTCCTTGGAGTGCTGAGCCTGGGGAACGCAGAGCACAGCTTTTAGTTATACCATATGAGAAAACAGGAAAAAGTGAAACTAAATGAACAAGAGGATTTTGAGGTACAAACAAGACAGAGCAGTATATTGGGTAAATCAAATTACTGATAAACGTCTACTATGAACAAGTTTTGGGGGTCAAAGTCAGGGATAGATTAGAGACCAAAGTGATTGGGTCCAGGACCCAGATGGCTGGGCAAGATTGGGTAAATTTCTCTTCTTGGACCTGTCTATTCTGGGGCAGGGAAAACCTTTGGGTGGGGATTAGGGGCCTCACTTGGACGGCCACAGAGGCTTGAATACAGCAGGGCCTGGTTCCAGAAGGTGAGGACAAGAACACGCAATGATACCAATTTGACAAACTTGGAGCAACAAACCCCCAGAAGATGCCTTCCTCTGGATGCCATGGGGTCTAGCTTGAGTCCCACTGCCCATATGCAGGAGTGGGAGGAGGAAATGGGGATGGAATATGCTGTAAAGGGAGAAAACATGGGAAAGGGGAAACTGTAACAGAACTCTTTCTAAACCCGTCTAAAGCCTCTACTTCTTTAAACCTTGTGATTTTACTCATCCCAGCACCCCTGCCCCCCACTTCCTGCATACCAGATCCCTGTCCTTAAACCCAGCTCCAGAGTCAACTTTCAATGGCCTCTTCCATCGATGCTCCTTGTTTAATTGATCCTTGCCTTTGCAACATCAGTGCCTGCTATCTCTAAGGGGTTCATTGTAAGCATCGTTTCTTAGGCTGATCCACTTTCTGACCCTGGTCCTCACAGGACCTTGATCTTTCTTTCTCTTGAGCAGCTGTCGGCCCAGGCTTCAGGCCCCCGAGATCTCCATCTTGTCACACCTCCGACTAATTCTTCAACTGTGGCTTGACCACCCTCCAGCTGAGATGTTTATACCAGATTTCAACATTTCTTTAATTTTAATCAATATTTACCTTATGGTATCAATGACCATGTAGGAAAGTGAGGATGGTTTCAAGCCTCAGTGAGATCTCAGAACCGAGTGAGGAGCCCTGTCTTTCATTGACTTCTCATTCATCAACAAATATCTGTTGCTAGATGTCAGCTTATTGCTGTACAGAAAAAATTACATGGAATCAAAAGTAATAAAAAATAAACAATATTTAAAACCAGTGATCCATTGCTATGCCAATTTAAATCTTTTTTCATCATCTTCTCTAGCACCCAAAAATTTGAATACCTAGCAGACAGTGCTGAGACCAGAGTGTGAAAGCCCCAGCCCATCTGCATCACATGATTGTTACTTCACTAGGCAGGAAGCTGCTTGCTCATCACGTGATTCAGAACTTCTTTCTCTGCTTCTCATCCCCGGGGGCTACTAACCTTCATATATATCCAAGTGCCAATTTCACTTCCTAGCAGCTTCAGTACAGTTGGGAGCCAGAGCATTACTTTTTAGAAGGGAGGCTGACCAAGTAAGAAACAGCTCGCCAATGGGTGAATTGCATGATTTCTGCTTTTGAAGTTTTATGAACTCTTATGAGGGAGACATACACAGAGGAAACAAAATTTTACCAACTTGCCTCTCATAAAAAGGAGTATTTTGGAGGATGTTTAATCCCAGCCTTAGATTTGGGATTATTGGAAGCTATTAGGTTTAATATCTTTATGATGATGTAGATGCCATACTGAATTTCAATGGCACACCTACATGAGCCTCAGAGTCTCTCCTGGAACTATATTCGTCATCCCCAGGGAGCCTGAGACACACATCTCCTGCTTCACCCACCAAACAATTATCAGATGTCCAAGTTCTTCAGTGACTACTGCTTAGATTTTTTACACTCTCTGGTACTAACAGGTGTTGAGCCCAGAGCCCTCCAAGGTAACTGTTGGTAGTGCATGGTCTTCCAGAGAAAACATGGGTTGAATTCCAAAGACTGAGTTGAATAGTGGCATTTTTGGTATTCTCCAGGCTGTGGAGAAATCTTTGACAATAGAATAATTTTCTGGAATACGGGACATTCAGTGCCCCTGACCCATCAAGTTGCATCAGACTCCTCCAGCTTCTCCAGGGCCTTGAGCCACTGCAGGGCTGTCCTTCCCTTAGTGGTTCTCTGCCTATTGTCCTGGACTGACATCATCCATCAGTGACAATGTTTCCCAGAGGCAGAGATTTTACCCTCAGGGAATAAACTGGAGGTCCACATCCTTCTAGGGTGTGCAGGTCAGAAACCCGTGGGGAAGCAGGTTGGACCTCTCAACCCCACTAGGGTGATTCTCATTCCACCTTATTTGATAATCCCCACAGGGCTTAGGGCTCTAGAGTGCAGAATAGCACAGACTCCTAAATCAGCCACGTGTCTTAGAGCTGTTTCTCCATCCGACTTGGACAGAAGTCTCTCAGACAGATGACGTCAGTGCAACTGGAGGGGAGACATTAAAGTCTGTGCTCTCTCTGGCTGTGAAAAGCTTTCCCGGAATGTTCAGGACCTGATGGTGGGATTGTAGACTGGGGCAGTCATTCTAGAGAGCAGTTTGGCAGTACATAGTAAAATGAAGTGTGTCTACGCCCTGTGACCCAGCCATCCCTATCTAGAGCCTACACCCCAGACAGACCCAGGCTTAGACCCATAAAGGGATGTGTATGAGGGTGTTCATTGCAGCACTGGGTGTGGGAATAAAAATAATGATGAGACTGATGCTGATGGCTAACACTTGCTGGGTGCTTATGTGTGCTAAACACTTTGCATCTCCATTTCAGAAATGAGAAAAGTGAGGTATGAGAGGTGGAGTAAATGGGCTAAGTTCACATAGCTGGTGAATAGGGTGTGCTTCCAGGCAGTCTGCTTCCTGAGGATGCAGTGCTAACCATTATGCTTGATGCTCTACTTCTGTCTCCTCCACTGGGGAATGGGCAGGTAAATATGGAACAGTAGGTATGAAGCCCATGGACAACTCTAAAAGCACAATGCTGAGTGAAAAAAGAAGAGAAAGAATGAGTTCTACAGTTACTATCATATATATATATATTTAGAATAGAGAATGCAACATCATAAAATTTCAAATGCATTGCTACAAACAAGAACATTTAGTGATTACCTATTGCGGGTAGGTTGGGGGCAAGCAGAAGTCAGGGATGACTCATAGAAAACAAAATAGAACAAACAAAACAAGAAAGAGCCTCACCCAGAATGATGATGATTGGGCACCATGAATTGATGATGTGCTTCATTCTGCTCTCTTCTCCCGAAGCTCATATCCTGCCCCCCCCCCCAATAATTCCCTTCATGAAACTAGATTAAAAGCTCCATTTCTACTTTAGGGAGGATCAGAGAAGGCACATTTATTCTCTTTTGCTTCAGGGCTCCTTTCAGTGAGCAGCAGAGTCCTGCAATATGTATACATCCTACCTAGTGTTTTATTCCACCTCATGATATAAGTTCATTTCCTCCCGTTTGACAGATGTGGAGAGAAGCGGGTCAGGGAGGAAGCAACCCTGCAAATTATCAGCTGATCTTGCACTTGACACAGGTCCTGGCACAGAGGTTTAGCCCTGTGGTTTACAGAACTCCTCTATTAATGGTCCTGGCAACCACTGGTTTTATCTATAGAAATAGCCACCTGTTTCCCAGAAACAGAGGCATTTCCCAGTATTACCTGATGAAGACCTCAAAGCAAGGACCATGCCTTCGGGGATGATAGTAAAATTATTTTAATTAAATTTTTCCTAGGTTACATAGAAATAAGACATTATTGCAGACTTTTGAGAATCTTATTTATATCTCATGTATCATCTCTGGTGGCAGCTGACCCTAACACTTGGCATTGTTCACAACACACCCACACCTGCATGGCATGTTTGTCTGTAAATAAGCATCTCTTAGTTCACTCTTGCTAGTATTCCTTTCTTTTCCTTTGTTTTTTTTTTTTTTTTTTCTTTTTGAGATGGAGTTTCACTCTTATCCCCCAGGCTGGAGTGCAATGGGGTGATCTTGGCTCACTGCAACCTCCACCTCTCGGGTTCAAGTGACTCTCCTGCCTCAGCCTCCTGAGTATCTGGGATTACAGACACCCTCCACCAAGCCCAGCTAATTTTTGTATTTTTAGTAGAGACGGGGTTTCACTATGTTGACCAGGCTGGTCTTTAACTCTTGACCCCAGGTCATCCAACTCGGCCTCCCAGAGTGCTGGGACCACGCCCAGCCTCTTGCCAGTATTTCTAAATGAGTTAAACATGGACATAGTTTACATTACTGCGTATCATTGTTTCCTATACAGATGGAGAATTAATTCATAGTTAATGTTGTAATCAGACAGACTTCAAGAAATGATTTAGCAGGACAGTTTTTGGCAAATGCACAATGACTATAAAATGTCATTTTTAAGAGTCCTATTGGCGAGAGAACTCTGTTTCTTTCCGTTCCCGGAGATTTTATTCTCACAACACTTATTTTAAGTTGCCTCCTTGTTCTCTGACACTGTGTTGGTAGAAGATATGGCTCTAGTTGGGGGACAAGCGGCTGTGTATGTAAGGTGTGGTATGGTTTGGTGTACACAT
Organism: Cebus imitator; assembly: GCF_001604975.1. Lineage (NCBI taxonomy): Eukaryota > Metazoa > Chordata > Mammalia > Primates > Cebidae > Cebus > Cebus imitator. Next base: position 1,283,863 of record NW_016107516.1, read on the forward strand.
ATATATGTGTAGGAACTTGGCAAAGGATGGTTTCAGTTTGCATTTCCCTGAATATCTTGTGAAGTTCAAGTTTTTTACCACTTGCCTCTCCTCTTGTAGAATTGTATTTACAATGGACCCTCAAACAACATGGTTTTGAACTGGACAAATCCACTTACATGCAGATTTCCTTCTGCCCCCACCACCCCTGAGACAGCAAGACCAACACCTCCTCTTTCTCTTCCTCAGCCTACTCAAAGTGAAGATGACGAGGATGAAGAATTCTAGGATGTTTCATTTCCACTTAATGAATAGTAAATATAACTTCTCTTGTTTATTATTTTCTTTTCCTTAGCTTACTTTATTGAAAGAAGATAGTACATAATACATAGAACATACAAAGTATGTGTAAAACAACTGTTTATGCTCTCAATAAGCTTCTGGTCAACAGTAGACTAGTAGTAGTTAAGTTTCTGGGGAGTCAAAAGTTATACTTACATTTTCGACTGCACAGGGATTGCTTCCCCCCGATCCCTGCATTGTTCAAAGGGTCACTGTATTTGAGTCAACTGTCTTTTTTCTTACTGACATGGGTGATTTATTTAAGTACTTTAAGTACTGAATTATTTGTTAGATACATGAGTTGCAAATATTTTTTTTTAGTGTGTGGCTTGTCTTTCACTCTCTTAATGGTGTTTTCTAATGAGAAGTTATTGGAATTAATGAAGTGTACTTTATTAATCTTTTTCTGTATAAGCAATTTATTTTTGTAATCTGTTTAAGAAATCTTTGCTTACATGATACAACCTGTTTAATGTTAGAAAATGTTGTCAACCATATTACAGTGTTGGAGACCAAAAACTAACTCGAACTTGCCATATAACACTCCTGAGAAGCCACCTGACACAACACATGCTTTTGCTATCCTATATGGTATAAGTTCTATCCTTTGAAGCTCATTCCACTGCCCCAAATATCACATCCAGATTCAACTGCCTTTTTGGTGGTCTTTCCCTGTTTGGCTTTTCCATTCTCTTGATGCTCATACATCCCACTCCTGGGCTATATTGTGTTCTATGTCAAAGATTGATGAGGCTCTTTTTCTTACTTACAATGTCAAAAAACAAAATTTCAATAGATGTAGTTCAGTGATTTATTGGCTTTTTTTTTTTTAGCAATTCATAAATCAGGCAGTATCTGTGAAATATAAAGGCACTCTGACAAACTGGCAGAATAGTTGGCTTTTGTAAGGAAGCTTGAAAAGGAACTCGAAGAAATAGCATAGTATAAAAAACCCATAGGATGCTAATGATTAAATATGCAACAAGGCACACCAAAACTAAGGCAAATAATTATAGAAATAAAAATTTCAGAGGATAATAGAAGCAGCAAAATTCTCTGAGGGAGGTTTCCTGGGTGAGGTGATCTGAACATCTGCCTGCTGAGGTAAATGTTATGGGACAGAGTCATAGGGCTAAGGGTCAGGGGAGGAATGGCAGGAAAGAAGCTTGAAAGATGAAGCTGAGGCTGCCTTTTAGCCCCAAAGGAGGGAGGGAGGGAAGCTGGGACAGAGCTGAGCATCCCACACCCTATGAGGGGCTGGATAGATCCAGCAGCTGAAGAGACCCAGGGGGCTGCTTCCACCTCTCACCAACCTGCTTCTGGGCATGGCAGTAATGTCTTATGGGTGAGTCCTTTTCAGTTCCCCTCTCCCTCACTCTCATACTCTCTCTGTAGGATTTCCATGGTGATAAGATATGAAAACATGTCAAATGTACCCACATGAGGAGCGTTAGATATGGTCTTTGTGGCTTTAGCTCAGCTGTCTGACTGCAGCCTTCCCAAGGTACATCTTGAGATAAAGACACAGGGAAAAGGAACAACACACACACTCTATCCTCAATTTAGAGAGAACTGAGAGGAGGCTGTGGTTTAATTGGACCTTCCTTAGGAAAGACTGTCACATTTGTAGAGCACATGATGTGGCTAAGAACATAAAACTTCAAGCTTGTTCATATTTGAATTACAACTGCTTAGCAATTTAACCTAAAACTGGAGACTTTGTTCATACAATATTTGTACATATAATATTCTTGTTAATCTAAATGTTCCAAAGCAGAAATTCTAAAATAGGAAGATATGTAAACATATATGTGATATGCAAGGTTGATCACTCTTGCATTAGCATTCATACCCAGCTCAAGAAAGAAACAGAGGTCTCTCATTGTTTCTAATGTTCTTCCTGTGGACATCTACCTATATTTTCCAAGAAGATTCTCTCAGAGCAAGGATGGAGTATCTGGCACTTATGCTGGAGGCAGCAAGTGGGAACATATTAGGGATTTTGAAGAGTGGTGTTAGGAATAGGCAAATATGTATGTAGGGTGTGGTGTGGTTTGGTGTACATGCATATATGTGCAGGAATTTGGCAGAATTGTGAAGAGAATTCTCTTTGGTACCCACCCAGGCACATGCCGGTCCCCATCATTGCCTTGTTCTTTTCTCCAAGGCTCTTTCAAACTTCTAGTGCTACTCTGCTCTTACTCCAGGCCCAAGTCCTATCACAAAGGTCATTTCAGTCCATCCAGGCTGCTATAGCAAAATGCCTTAGACTGGGAAATTTATAAAAAACAGAAACGTAATGTTTATAGTTCTGGGTGCCGGGGAGACCAAGATCAAGATACCAGTAGATCTAGCCTCTGGTGAGGTCCTGTTCCTCATAGACGGCACCTGCTATGTGTCCTCACATGGAAGAAGGGACTTACAAGCTCCTTGGGCCTCTATTAGAAGAATACTACTTCCATGCATGAAGGCTCTGCCCTCATGACTTAATCACCTCTCAAGGCCCCAACTCTTAATACCATCACCTTGGGGGTTAGATTTCAACTGTGAATTGAGGGACACAAACATTGAGACCACGGGAAAAGTTTTTAATCCTTTCTGTGATCATGGGAAGAAATATTTGCTTTACAAAGACACACACACACACGCACACGAAAGTTTGTAAAACAATATCTACCTATACCATCTATCTTCTACTTTAATGCTTTCCTTTTTTTTTTTTTTAAATTCTGAACTGCATCTGTCAAATTAATTTCACAACCCATGGCTTTTCATAAAGTGTGACTTCACCTAATGCCAAGAAAGGTGCTCATAAACAAGGTGGTTTATTGTTTTGCTTTCCTTTGGTTTTCAATAAGCATCAAGGTTTCCTACTGCTCGAGCTTTTTTGAATTTTATCAGTGAGCTCCAGAAGGCTCTTTCAGCAGCCTGGGTAATGAAGAGTTTGTACATTAACTTTCACTTTCATTCCACTTGGGAGGGCAGCCCCCAGGACTCTTGGGTGCTGCTCTGCAAGCTGTGTGAGAAGGACTTGCATCAGTGGGTGCTCCACCAAAGCACACTACAAAAAGCAGTGGGCAAGAGGTGCAGTAGCTTTTCCATTTGAATTCAGAATTAATTTATCATGTTGACAAATACTACAGGAAGTTCTTCAAAACACAGCCATCAGTATGATTCATCATAACCATTTTCATTTTAACCTTTGTTTACTTTGAGAACTAAGAAAGAGGGCTTGCAGCGACAGGTTCCCAGGCTGCTCCTTCTTTCAAGATGAAGAGTAGGACGTCACTGGCATGCCACGGCTAATAGGTAGGGACTGAAAGTGTCCTTGGAAAGGGCTAGAGAAGGCTTCCTGTGGGGAGAAAGGCAAGAGCTACAACAACAGACTTAGCTAAAATAAGGCTGCAATGGAGTTGCAGTTACTGGCTGAATGAAGAGGCCAGTAATGTGGAGCTCAGATCATAACAATGAAAAATAAGCCAAATCAGGAACATTAAAGATGGTTAAACATTGATCCGAAACTCAGTAAGGTATATGAATAGAGAAAGTGAATATCCTTCTACAGTGACTCTGATCAAAAAATGCTCAGATTTGTTGTTCGATTTCCATTTATTAAGCATCTGCTTGAAGAGATTTGTCCAAGATCACACAGCTTGGAAGTGGATTTAAATCCAGATCTCAGCCACGTGTGGTGGCTCACACTTGTAATCCCAGCACTTTAGGAGGCTCAGGCAGTTAGATCACTTGAGGCCAGGAGTTTGAGATCAGCCTGGCCAACATGGCAAAACTCTTGTCTCTACTAAAAATCCAAAAGTTAGCCAGGCATGGGGGTATGCACCCATAGTACCAGAGACACAGGAGGCCGAGGCAAAAGAATTGCTTGAACCCGGAAGGCGGAAGTTGTAGTGAACTGAGATCACACCATTGCACTCCAGCCTGGATGACAGAGTGAGATTTCATCTCAAAAAATTAATTAATTAATTAATCCAGATCTCTCTTAATTTCAAAGGTCATGTTCTTTTCAAAGAATTCCACAGACTCCCAAAATTGTTTCTAATCTGGTGGGACTATAAGTGGGTGTTTCTTGTGGGTTTGTTTTTCCTCTTTCCTTTTCTATATTTTTCAGTTTTTTTCCTGATGATCTTGAGTGCTTTCTTAAATGAAAAGCAAACTCAATATACTCTGCGCTTTAAAAACATGGCCCACTGGAGAATTATTGCCAGTCCAGAAAAGACACAGCATTTCATCTATCTCAAACTATTTCACCACCACTGGTTTATTCTATCCCTAAAAAATTTTTCAGACTAGAATGCATTTCTTATTTGAGATGTTCCTTACTCTAATAATTTGGTCATTCTGGGGCCACACTTTTAGGCTTAATTTCATTTTCTTTCTTCTTTTTATTAGTCAAAACACAGTTGAACTTTCTAGCTCTTTATTTTTTATTGGGGGGTGGGAGTTGACATAAAGTCTTCAGTGGAAGGAAGTGAATGGAGAGAAAGAATCTTAAATATTAAGGTTAAATAATGGTCAGTATAGCAGGGACTGAAGAGCTCTGATCTTTGAAAGCCTATGTCTATGGAGACGATTTCTCCTTATAATAAAAGGCACTATCATAAAATTGATTTAGGAAAGTTCAGGAAGGGGGCTGCAGAAGGTTATTCTCTTCACAATTAATTTTTTGTTTAAATGGCCTTAATTCTGGCCCATTCTTTTCACTCCTATCATCTTCACATGTAAACTGCACAATCATGACCTCATGCTACTTAGATCCAAAGGTTATCCAGGAAAACACTTGCATGGACTATCTATAACTCGCACCCTGGGAAAATAACCTCAGTAATGTGAACACAAACAGGGAAAATAAAGCAAGTGTGGACTAACCAAATTGGAAAATACAAGCATAATAATTTTGCTAAATGAAACCACCATCTTTTATCTCTCTCTGTCCCTCCCCCAAACTTGACTTTTTTTTTTTTTTTTTTTTTTTTTTTTTTTTTTTTTTTTGCATGTGATCATTTTGTCCTCAAGGTAAAATAGGAAATAAGTCGTGATAGTTTTATTCCAGTCTTTGGCTGGAAAATTCTTGCTATCACAAAGGGATGGGCAAATTAGAGCATCTTTTGTGGCCTAAGGCTCACTTGTTTCCCCAGAGACAAAAGTGACTGAATGCAAATGCTCAAGACAGGACTAAGGAGTAGATTTTTTGTGGACTGAATAATCAAATCTGAGGGCATAAGTATTTCAGAAAGTGTCCCAAGAAAACTAAGCACTTGGGACCACGTGTTGCCAAATTTTATTAGCAAATATCAAAACTGCAGTGTCACACACGTAAGGAATATTGATGTGGCTGCATTTCTGGAGTGTGCCCCAGAAGGGAAGAGTGGTCAGGGTGGATACGTCTTTCATGTTCTTGTGACACTGGGGATAAACAATCCTAAGTAATGAAATTTCTAGGTTACAACCTGGAAATCTTCTACAATATGAGGGAAGGACAAAGAAGAATTATTAGGGACACTGGGAAGGGCCTAGGAGACTTGCTTTGGGAGAAAGAAGTGCATATCTGTAGGAGTAAAAACCACAAGGGAACTTCCCATCCAGTGTAACATGAGACTGCAGTTCCCAGAGAGAACCGTTCTGAAAGGGTATAATCAACTGGCCAATTTCATGGCCTCAGGGTCAAATGTAACCAACCAATTAAGAATAGATGTGGACCAGGATTCTTCTGGTCATCACAAGAGCAGGGAGAATTAGGCAGGAGTGCATCCTTCTGCTGTGTCTGGAAATGCAATTTTAAATTGGAATCCAAATCAGGGCCTTTCTTGGCGCCTCCATTCTGATTCCTTTTTCTGAAACACCTGGCCCTGGCACTTTGGCAAGTTGGGCTTAGAATCAGGGAATCAGGTCATTTACTTAAGTCAAAAGGCACTCTCTCACGTGGGTGCTCTCTCTCGCTCTCTCTCTCTCTCCCCCCCCCACCCCGCTGTCCTTCCCACTCTCTTTTAGGTAAAAGAAGCTCAAACCTAGAAAGTCTTGGGCCCTGATCTCATCTGTGGCCCATGCCAGCAGCATGGTGGCAGAACACAGTGCTTTCCTCAAGATGACTTTTAAGCTTTAATCTTCTCAAATTAGAGGGGATTAAACCTTTTCTAATATTTCCATCAAACTTGAGGAATATGGATCCATAGAGGTATAAACTGTTCTTTCTCCATTTCTGTTCACCACTGTCTTTCAGAGATTGCTGCATTGAGACAGCATTGAACCACATCTGCTTCTAAACTGGCTCTGGCTCACTGAACTGGGGTCAGAATCAGAGAAGGAAAAATCTACTGAATGCCATACCTGGGGTAATGGAATGGAGTAGGAAGTGAAGTTAAAAGCATTTGGCATTCCCTTAACTTTAGACACAATTCATTCAGTAACTTTGATTCTTGTAAATTGTGGTGGTTTAGGGGTCTTGTCTTAGTGAATTAGCTATGAAATCTGCATTGATGGAAAAAGTAAAGTGGGCCAGTCTCTTAACTAAGAGAGAATGTGGACCTCCGTGAGAACATGCTCTTGTTTCCAGGGTTTCCATAGGAAAGAAAGACTTGAAGCAGTGATTTTTTTGCTAAAGAAAAATACACTTCTCATTTATTGAGTCTTATCTTTTCATTCTTCATTGCCTTTTGGGAATGATTACTTGATATAGTGAAAAGTCACTGGAGCTCCACATTCACTTTAAGAGAGTCTGACCATAGAAATCAAAGAAGATGAAACTGGCCAGAGCTCTGCTCTATACCACATGAAGTATTTTCAAAGAGTCAGGTTTGATGTCTTAACTCTGTCAACTTCTTATACTATCATCTTCCATATGCTGGGTTCACACCAGAAGCAAGGGAAATGATGGCATGTCCTTTAACTGTGAGTGGGATTTTAGGAAAGACTTCTTTTGTCGTTAAAATTACTCATATATGCTAAGTATGTCTCCAACAAGATGATGGCCTAATACCTCCTCCTGTGCTTGTACCTCACCAGTGTTTGGATCAGTTGCATATGGGCCTGTTACTAGATTACAATTAGGTATGTTACGGTATATCTCACTTGTTTCTTTATCCCCAGCTCCTAGCTGAATTCCTGTCTCATACTGAAAACTCAATAATATTTTCTTACTTAAATTAATGATGGAATCTAATATTTTACTTAGCTTTAGCAGGTGGCAATTTCAATTTCAGATAACTTTAATACAAAGAACTAGGACACATGGAACCTGTAGTGAGGTAAATGGGGGTTCTGCTCCCCCAAATACGTGCCCCTGTGTTTATACCCAGAACCTGTGAATGTGACCTTGTTTAGAAAAAGGCTCTTTGCAGATGTAATGAAGTTAAGGGTTTTGAGATGAGCTCATCTTGGATGATCCAGGTGGGCCCCAAATTAGTAACAAGTAAACTTATAAGAGACATACAGAGGAGAAGGTGATGTGAAGATGACGGTACAAGTCAAAAAATACTAGTACTTTCTGGCAGAAACCAGAAGCATGGAACTGATTCTCCCTCAGAGTCTCCAGAAAGAACCAGCACTGCTCACACTAAAATTCCAGACTTCCAGCCTCCAGAACGGTGAGAGAATGAATTCCTGTTGCTTTAAGCCACCACATTTATGATAATTATGGTGACCACAGGAAGCTAATACAGGATCCACAGGAAATGTAGATAAACTATTTATCTTTCAAACATCCCTGTGGAACTGATAGTTTCCATTAAATAGTATATATAGGTTGACAGGCAGAACGTGGCCACTGTGCTTAACCCAGGGTGCTGTACTCTACCGCAAAGTTTACTGAACAAAGACCTCCTGCTTCTGATTTCTGGTCTAGCTTCACCTTGGGTGAGTTACCCTTTCTTCCTGGACTTCAGTTTCCTTGTTACAAAATGGAGGTCCTCTTTCAGGCTGCATCCCATATATCTCACAGAAGAAGTGTTAGTGGCGGGGTGGAGGATAGTGAATTTGCAGAAGGGGTGTATGTGAGAGAGAATAATATGAGTGGCACGATTTAAAGCCTGGCTAGCAAAGCATTAACTAATACAAGATGTCTAGATTTAGTAGTAACCTCTACCATGCGTTTAGGGCTCCTATGTAATTTTGGAGAGGGGGCAATTGCTCATTTATTTTCCAGCCAGACCCACACCAAAGCTTATGCATGTGTATCATTACATTTATATGAGGAATTAACAATCTTCAGATGACAACACAGCTGTGTCAGCAGAGTGCCTGCAGCTGAGTCAATATAAATTGTAACCAAGAACACTATACGCCAGAAAAATGGTCTATGCTCAAAGAACTCTCAAGAGAGGCCACCTGGCACCTTGAGCTTTCAATGGGAGGCTAGACCTTCCTCACCAGCCCCTTGAATGGAGCCATCCTTGCAGTTCCACAGCAAGCTTGGGCCCAAGAAGCTGCTGCATGAAATGATTGGGATGCTGCAGACCCTCCCTTTAGCTCATCCTGAAAGCTCATGTCAGGGACCCCCCTGTGTGCTTAGTGCCGTGGATCAGCTGAGGGTGGAGTGCACGAACCTGCTCTGGAGGTCCCACAGCAAAAAATGATTCTTAGTTCCCATGAGAGCCCCGTTCCTGCCCTTGTCTGGGTGCCAGAAGTTGTTAATGCAGACAGAGCAATGCCTTGTTGGTTGCCCAGCTGAGAAGAATTTGTTAGCAGAGTTAGGTTTCTGAAGGGCCCATGCCACAGAGCACACATGGCTAATACCCTGAGGCCAGGAAGCAGGCAGACATTATCTCACATGGCCCTTCCTAGCACCAGATCTAGAGTCTGATTATCTGGACTGGAATCTTGATTCTGTCCTTTCCAGCTGTAGAACTTCTCTAAGTCTCAGTTTCATTGTTTGTAAAATAATATTATCTAACACATGGTATTGTTATAAATTTATAATCATATAATTCTTAACGCAATTAATAAAATTAGAAAGGTCAAAATCAGACATAATGTATTCTTTGACCATTACACATTTCTACTCATGGGTGAAAGATGAAAGCACAAGGGAAATTAGAAAACACGTTGATCTGAATAAAAACAAGAATACAAAGAGAAATTATAGCTTTAAATGCTTATATTAGAAAACCTGCAAAGTCTAAAAACAATGACATAAGTTTTCACCTGCAGAATCTGAAAAAGCAGGAGCAAAGTAAACACAAGGAAAGAAAATAATGAAGAAGAAAACTCAATAAAACAGAAAATGTCAACAGGCAGAATCCAATAATATATTGAAAAGATAATAGAGCATAGTCAAGTAAGTTTTATCTTAGAAATGCAAGTTTGCTTTAACATTCAAAAATCAATTGTCATTCACTATATTAACAGAATAAAGGTGAAGAATCATACTGTTTCAATATGTGCAAATAAAGCATTTCAAATATTCAGCACCCTATCAAAAAGCTACGAAGAGTAGGAAACGTCTTTAAACTGATAAACACAAAAGAAACAAAATAAACCCTACAGTGAATATCATTTTTACTGGTGAAAGACTGAATTGTTATACCTTAAATTAAGAAAAATGTCCCTGCACACCCTCACCACTTCTATTTATCATGTTTTGAAGGTTTTGGCCAGTATGATTTTGAAAAAAGGCACAAAAATTTGAAAGGAAGAATTTGCAGATGTATGATTGTTCATGTAGCAAATGTTAAGAACTCTACAAAACAACTGCTAGAACTAATGAATGAATTTAGCAATGCCACAGGATACAAGGGTAATATACAACAATCAGTTGTTCCTTATACATCACTAGCAAACAATAGGAAAATTAAATTGCAAAAATACAATTCCATTTGCAATAGCAACTGGACAACATAAAATACTTAGGAATAACTGTAATAAAAATTGTCCAAGAACTATACACTCAAAATTGCAAAGCATGCTGAAAGAAGTTTGAGAAGACCTAAGTAAATGGGGGCGCATACCCTGATTATGAATTAGAAGACTTGAGATCATGAAGACTTCAATTATCACCTAATTTGTCAGTGCAATACTAATAAAAATTGCAGCAAGCTCTTTTGTAGAAGTTAGAAAATTGATCTGAAATTATATATGGAAGTGAAAAACACCTAAAATAACCTAAGTGATTTTTCAAAAAAGGAACAAAGCTGGAGGATTTATTCTTCCTGATTTCTGGACTTATTATAAAGTCATAATAATACATTTTGGCATTGGTAAAAAGATTATATATCTATTAACCTATCAATGCAACAGAATAGAGTTTAGAAATAGACTCACAGACACATGATCAGTTGATTGATTACAAAGGTGCAATGTCAATTTAATGAGAAACAAAAAAGTCTTTTCAGAAAGTTGATGCTCAACTTTCACATGGGAGGCTAGACCTTCCTCATCATTGAATATGAAAAATATCAACCTCTACCTCACAGCATACACAAAAGTTATTCTGAAATGAATGAAGGGCCTAAATGTAAAATGTAAAATTGTAAAACATCAGAAAGAATCACAAGAGAAAATCTTTGCTATAATGGGGTACAGAAAGATTTCTCAGATCATAAAAAGCAAAAGCCATACAAGAAAAAGAATTATAAAATTGGACTTCATCAAAATAAAAATATTTGTTCTTCAAAAGAAAGCAAAAGGACAAGCCACAAATTTGGACAAAATGTTTGCAACATGTATATCTACCAAAGGACTTGTTCTAAAATGTAAAAACCCTTAAATGTAAGAAGATAAGCAAAAGTCTTATTCAGACACTTCACATAAGAAGATACACGAATGATAAATTAACATGAAAACATGCTTAACATAATTAGTCATTAGGGAAATATGAACTAAAACCACAATAAGATATCAGTACACACCTATTACAATAACAAAAATAAGTGACCAACCAAGTTTTGGTGAGGATATGGAGCAACTAGACTATTAGTGGAAATGTCAAATGATACAACTATTTTGAAAAAAAGTTTGACAGTTCCTTAAAAGACTAAAAACAAGAACCAAAAACAAACAAGAACCACCTATCACAGACCAGGCCATTTTGCTCTTAGAAAACAGAAGACCTACACCCCCATAAAGACTTGCATACTTCTTCTTTAGAAAGAAAGAAAAAGAAAAAGAAAAAGACTTACATACAAATGTTCATACCTGCTTTATTTTTAGTAACCAAAACCTGGAAACAGCTCAAATTGTGAAAGGATAAACAGGTTATAGTACAGCCATGCATCACTTAATGAAATGGATACATTCCAAGAAATGTGGCATTAGGCAATTTTATTTATGTGCAAACATTATAGAGTGTGCTTAAAACCTGCATGGTATAGCCTACTACACACCTAGGCTATATGCTATAATCCATTCTTCCTAGGCTACAAACCTGTACAGCATGTTACTATACTAAAAACCATGGGCAATTGTAACAAATGATAAGTACTTGTATATTTAACCATAGAAAAGGTGTGTAAAAATGCAGTATTATAATCTTATGAGACCACTGTCATATATGTAGTCTGTCCTTGACTAAAGCACTGTAATTCAGCACATGACTTTATATTCATACAGTGGGAAACTACTTGACAGTAAAATTGATATATTATTGAGATACGTAACAATGTGTATGTATTAGTCGGTTCTCATGTTGCTATAAAGAACTGCCGGAGACTTGGCAATTTATAAAGGAAAGAGGTTTAATTAACTCGCAGTTCAGCATGGCTGAGGAGGCCTGAAGAAACTTACAATCATGGCAGAAGGGGAAGCTAAACACATCCTTCTTCACATGATGGCAGGAAGGAGAAGTGTTAACAAAAGGAGGAAAAGCCCCTTATAAAGCCATCAACTCTCATGCAAACTCACTATCATGAGAACAGCATGAGGGTAACCACTCCCATGATTAAATTAACCCCCACCAGGTCCCCCCTCAACATGTGGGTGTTATAAGAACTACAATTCAAGGTGAGATTTGGGTGGGGTCATGGCCAAATCATATCAGTACAGAAATCTCAAAATAATTATGCTGAATGAAGGAATCCAAGCAAAAAAAGAGTACATGTTATATAATTTGATTTGTTTAAAAATAAACTGAGGCACATTAAAATAATCAAGAGCGTATTTCAGCAAATAGGGATTCATGAATCAGGTAACTCCAGATTGCAAGTGGCTTGGAAGCTTCCCTAAAGGTGTATGAGGGGAACAATTTTATAGACTAAATGAGGAAGCAAGGCAAAATAATTTTTAAAAATTGGTCAGAGTGGAGCACTAAACTTATTTGGACCATTCCAGTGGAAAGTCCCAAATTAGAGGTTAGTTGCTAGTTTCTGACTGGTTAAGCTTTGTTTTATTTACAGTAAGTTGGGTTTTGGTTTGCTTATGTAGGGACCCAGAGCCCCAGAGCTACCTCAGTCTTGGGCTTGTAATTAATATTTTTAACACATTTATATAAAATTATAGAAAAATGCAACTAATCTACAGTGGCAAAACAGATCAGTGGTTGCCTGAGGACAGTGGAGGATGGAGGAATGGATCACAAACGGGCATGATGAAGAAAATTTTTGGAAATTGATGGAAAGGTTTGTTACTTGATTTTCGTGATGACTTTAAGGGTGTATAATATGTCAAAACTCATCAAATTATACACTTTTAATGTGTGAAGTCTACTTCAATTATATCTCAAAAAATGTAAAAGAATTTTAAAATGACATAGGCAGAGCAAAAGAGGAAAAAATTAAACAAAGGAGTAAAGATAAACCATGTTACATAATTTTGACAACTGTTGAATATGGATGCTAGATACAGAGGTTCCTTATACTGTACTATCTACTTTTGTGCATGTTAGAAAATTTTCATATCATTTTTTAAAGTACAGCTAACATGCTTATTTGGGAATGATACCCTGCAGAGTTGGAAAGATGCAAATTTTTTTAAAGACAGAATTTTTCTCTGTTGCCAGGCTGGAGCACAGTGGCCCAGTCTCAGCTCACTGCAATTTCCACTTCCTGAGTTTAAGGGATTCTCCTGCCTCAGCCTCTCAAGTAGCCGGGATTACAGGCATAAGCTACTGTGCCTGGCTAATTTTTGTATTTTTAGTGGAGACAGGTTTTTGCCATGTTGGCTAGGCTGGTCTTGAGCTCTTGACCTCAAGTGATCCGTCTGCCTCAGCCTCCCAAACTGCTGGGATTATAGGAAAAAGCCACCATGCCCAAACTAAACATTGAATCTATAGCCATTATATGGTTTGGTGACTCAAAAGTTATAATACATAGGTCAAGAAACCAGTGGTAAAAGAAGAGGTTTCCCTCACTGTCACTCCCAGTGACCCTCTCTGGACATTTGTACTTTCCAGTCTAGCACTTTTAGGCTCTGCTGCAGTGGAGGTACTAGTTCACAGGTGTTACAGGGAACTAAATATGGCCTGAGAAGGACTCCCTACTTCTATATTTGAATCCCTGTGGACCAACAGGAACCTAACTTATTAGGCAGACAAGATTGAAAACCTAACTTAAGAGTATATACCTGTAACAATAGCTGAGTATTGGCCAATTCCAACAGCGATACTTCAACCACATTACCGAGTGTTCAAACTGTGTTCAAGTAAGGCAAACGCCAACCTGTAACTAATCCAGCTGTTCTGTAACTCACTTCCAATTTCTGTATGTCACTTTGCTTTTTTTTCTATAAATTTGTTCTGATCACAAGGCATCCCTGGAATCTCTCTGATTCTGCTATAATTCTGGAGGCTGCCTGATTTGTGAGTCATTTTTTTTCTTGCTCAATTAAACTCCATACAATTTAATTTGTCTGAAGTTTTCTTTTACCACAGGGAAGGGTTGCAATTATTAGGGAATACTGTCAGTGTGCCATTAAACCTAAAGCAGAGGTCTCACATATTTTGCTCTCAGGAATCTTTAAACTCTTTGCAGACCAATGAGTTTTATTTTTGTGGGTTTTCTCCACCACTAAATACCCTATCTGTAATTAAAACTAAAAAAAAAAAAATGTAGTTTTTATTTAGTAATATATTTTTAAAAAGTAAACCCATTATATTTATTTTTTTATAACACATTTTAATGAAAAATGAATTATTTCCAAAACAAAAAGATTTAATGAGAGAATGCCATTGTTTTATATGTTTCCAAATCTTTTTAACATCTGGTTTAATAAGTGATAGATTCTCATATCTGCTTCAGTATTCACTCTGTTGTAATATGTTGTTTTGGTTTACGTACATGAAGAAAATTTGGTCTCTTGCAGATATGCAGTTGAAAATAGTGGACCTCTGTCGCCCCCTGAAACTGTTTTGGGAACTCCCAGAACTCTTCAGACCTCTCTTTGAGATCTTCTTACCTAAAGATATAACTTACACCTAGTCATTTTGGATTCCACATACTAATAGATCAACATAAAGGCAAGAATTACTATAGTGGGAGTGGTCATTGGTCCTGATTACTGTAAAGAAATAGGATTGCTCAAGCAAAATGCCAGCAGGAAAGATGTCTAGTACTCAGGAAATTTATTGGGGCACTTTTTATTTATTGAGTTCATACGTTGTGATCCTTATGACCAGGCAATTCAAGCAGTAGTAGTTTAATACAAGCATGGTAATTAGGGTTTCAGATCCCTCAGAAATGAAGGTCTATGATATCACACCAAGCAAATAACATAGACTAACAGGACTGCTAAACAAGGAGTAGAGGAGGGAGATAATAATTATCAAGGGTGACTTTGGGATCAACTGCAGCTCAAATGCAGCTGTCTAGATTGTATCCTACCCTATTAAACTTTCTGTTGTCTTTCTTTTTTTTTTTTTTCATTCTTTTGAAATTCTAGGCCAGATACAGTGGCTCACGCCTGTAATCCCAGCACTTTGGGAGGCTGAGGCGGGTGGATAACTGGAGGTTGGGAGTTCGAGACCAGCCTGACCAACATGGAGAAACCCCGTCTCTACTAAAAATACAAAATTAGCGGGCACATGCCTGTAATCCCAGCTATTCAGGAGGCTTGAGGCAGGAGAATCACTTGAACCTGGAAGGCTGTGATGAGGTTGTGGTGAGCTGAGATTGCACCACTACACTCCAGCCTAGGCAACAAGAGCAAAACTCCATCTCAAAATTTAAAAAATAAAAACAATTTAAAAAATTCTGACCAACCACCTCCTGAAAAATCAGTGTCAGGGCTGTGTTCATTTAACATGGGACACGAAAAGAATCTCAGTGATGCAAAGGCTAGACTGCGGCAGACACTGTTGGTGCCCAATCCGTATTCTCTCAGCACTCACCAGTTCCTTACATACTGATGGCTTTCTACTCGAAGCTCCTGAGACCCAGGCCAGTCAACACCACACAAGAAGGGCAACAGAAGTGCTTGGAAAGATGGTGTTCCTGGAGCATACCTGAACCAATGATGAAAGGCAATCGGTGGATAAATACCCCAGTTCCTTATACTTTGGTTGGGAAAACTCTGAGATGTGTTATATGTAGTGTCCTAAAGGTCCCCTGTGGGATAAGTCCCAGTTGCTGCAGAAGTAAATGGCTCATTATCACACCCCGTTATTCTTTTTTCTTTTCTCTATTTCACTTCACCTCTCCCTGACCCTTGATTCTTTGGCTATGACATCAAATAAATTACTAGTACTTAAATCTTTGACTAGACAGCTGCTTCTGGGAGACCCTAGTGAAACTTTTCTGACCTGGGTGTCATTACAGCAGGGGCATTCCATCTAAGTAACAATTACATGCATTCAAATAAACTGTTTAGAGTAGATTTATGTGCTACTTAAATATGTCCTTCCACATAATGATGTAAGGTTATAGCAGCCTGAAACATAATAAATTAAATAAATGTGATGTAGAAACAGAAAACAATGGATGGGTGGGTGGGTGGTGACTAGATGGGTGAGGGAGATACGTTGCCATACGAGGGCCCTTCTTATGCTGTGGGTAGACATGAGCCTTTCCTTTTGCTTTTTAGTTACCCTTGCATTCTAATATGTTAGCATTCTGTTTCTAATATGTGTTTAGTACTCTTTACAATTTATTGTAAATCAAATTATTTTCATCAAAACTCTATGCGGAGCCTTAGATATATCTTTCCATATGCTTCTTGTGATATTCTCATTTTACAAAGAAATGTATATATGGACTTTCACTGTAATTCTTTAAACACAGGAGGGAACAAACATTTTGTCATGTTGTACTCTTCTGGTTTAAAAATAAAAGTATATATTTGGATTGTTTAAGAAAAAAAAAGAGGATATCGAAAATGGCTTATACAACTGCAGTTATAAGCCAGAATTAAAAGCCCAAAATAACTACTATATGTACATTTATGGAGAATTCGATTTGCGTGTTTGTTTAATTATAGCATGATATACAGGCTACCTTTACTGCTCATTTTGGAAAAGTTAAAGCTATTCTTAAAGCAGAGTTTAAAATTTTTATCTTGGGAACAATCATCAAAGAAACTGGCTAAAATGTAGATTCCTGGGTGCCACTTAAGACTTATTGAATCATAATCCTTAGGCTGGGGCCTAGGAATCTGCATTTTAAATGATAATCCCTGGAGATCCTACTGTGGATGGTTCTTGAATCAGACTTTGAGAAACACAGCCAGATATAGACTCTCTTGACTAGAACTCAAGTGGAAATCTTACACTAAAATTTATCGAAGTCCTAAGAGGGAACTCAAGAGGGACAGATTTTAAAATGGTGCTCTCTATGTTGAGGTCAATTAGGAGGAAGTTAGAAACCTGAGTAGGATCCCATGCGAAGCTGGGTCAATTTTGGTAAACATCTCAGCTATTAAGACAAGGAATAGGACGAGGTCTGTAAGCCCCGGCCCCAACAATTATGCAGTACTTCGAAAGTCAGACAAATTTGATCCACTGGTATATTCTTTGCTTATGTCTGTGTTGTTCTCTCTTGACATGTAACAAAGTTGTCTTGGAAGTTACAGCTTGATTGTATCTATATCTGACTTTAAAAGTGAATTTACACACCTCTGGGGCCAAATAAGGTGGTGGCTACAGTGTCTAACTTGGAGAACCCCAGGTAGAAGTGTGATATATGGGGGGATAGAATTGGAGCTGCTTAACAAGCTCCCTATGTCTACACTGGATTTTCCATTCTGGATAATCATTGAAAGTTCTGGGTTTTATTTTAATAGATAAGTAATTTTCTATTAAATACTTCCTGGGTGTTTGTAATAAAGATTTTAAGCCAGTTTTCAGCTACAAGTAGTAGAAAACATCAAGAAAATTAATTTAAACAAGGAACTGAATAAATCCATAGGTAGGGTGGGCTGCAAAAATGGCTGATTTCATGACTCAACAGTGTTTTCAGACATGAAGATATTTTCCATCTCTCTCTGTGTCACAACTTTTGAACATCTTAAGGTTGGCTCCTCAATTTTAGAGGATTATAAGATGTTGTAAGGTTGTTGGGGTTATATGGGATTATAAGATAGTTGCCATTAGGAATCAAGGAGGTACGCTTTTTTTTTTTTTTTTTTTTAATGTCCAGCAGGATAGAGCAATCACATCTCTTCCAATCTTGAAATAAAAGTTCTTTGCTTTTGTCTAACTAGGCCAGTATCCCAGGTAGTTGACACTCCCCAGCCCTGGACCAGTAGCTGAAACAAGGAGGGAATACCATGAGAAAACGGGCTTAAGCCTGAGTCCTGGACCAATCACTGACAATGGAGATGGGATAACCATGCTTGGATCAGTAAGAAGCTACCCCCAAACTGGGAATAGGGTCAGCTTCCCCTAAGTAACAAGGACTATAAAGAAAAGGGGTAGTGGACACCTAAAAATATTTGGGATCTGTTTGGAAAAGATGGAAAAGGGAATAGATACTAGAGAAGCAATCAGCAGTTGACTATACTTAATGTTACAGAGCTTTCTACTTAAAGGTCTCTATCCCAGCTTACGTGTAAACTTCTGCCATTCAATCTTTCCACATACAGTTGAAGAGACTCTTCCCTATGACCTGTGGAAGAGTCCAGGGAACCCTTCAGGCTTAAGGTATTTTGGAATGTAGTAGCAAGATGGCCCATGGAGTGCCACTGCAAATAGCATGACAACATTCTGTGGCAAGAAAGGTTGCTATGCTGTGCTTATTGGGCAGTCAATTTAGATACAGATGGAGAAATAGTCCCTCCCCCACTGAGATCTTGCACACAGATTTTTAAGATGATTCTTACTTGTGAGAGCACCGAGTGGTAAATTGAGAAAACTATGATTCTCATGTTCCAGACTATTTTCCAATTGTTCACCCTATATTTCCTGTTCAATTCCCCTTTATCTACCTTCTCTGCCCCAACCTCTTTTCCCAGATAGTTCTCCCCATCTAGCAATATCCCTTTTCTTTTGCTCATTATCCCCTATTTTTAGTACTTTCCAGAGTGCCAGTTTTGGACCCTCTATCCCTCAGGCTCAAAGCCCTCTACTAGTTCATTTTCTTTGGTGCAATAATCCTTAATAACTGTGAAATTCAGGGCTCAAATCACTAACAACTAAAAACTAACTTCTCTTTCCAGGGTAGGGAGGCTTAGTCATCATACACTTCCTAGAAGGGAAGAAGAAATATTTGCCTTCCCTCCTGGGTGTGGGGAATGATAGGAACTGAGCGGAGGCAGAGAAAGTTCCCTCCCTCCTAGAATGGGTTTAATCACTCCTTCCATTGCAAAGAAGCAAAGAAAAACAGAAAACAGGTAGTGATGTCACCATATTAAAACCGGTTAAAAACTCATATCCTGTTACCTTTATATTACCATATGTTTTCTCTTGTATGTTTAGAATAGTTTTTTATAATTAAGGGAAGAAGATGATGATGTCCTTAGAGCTTCATGAGTGTTGGCTTCTGTTTGTCCTCTGCTTGATCATGTCCAAATGGGCTGGTGGAATGGATCTGTTGAAAGTGTTTTCATTTTAAATTTCTTTTATTATTACATCATCTGGGCTCTGGTCACCAAAACCCCCCAGCATCTTTGGCATAGGTGGAATGTTGTTACACTGAGCAGCTTGGATATTCTTGTGGTGTGAGAATGCAAAATGAATAAGAAAAATCAGGTGTGCTTTTATTAGAAAAATCCTTAGATACTATAATGTGCCAGTCAGAGGATTATGGGAATAAGCGATAATAGAGAAAACACATCTTGCCCTCTGTTGAGCCAACTCTTGAAGTTTTAAGGACTGAAATATTTTTCTGGTGTGCATAGACAAAGACTTAAAGTTTCAGGTTTGCTTGTCTCTTATTAAAAGGAAGAAAAATATTTCTTTCTCTCCAATCTTCAACCACTTCATTTCAGACCACAGAGCTTATTAATATTCAGTCATATGTCTAGGTTTATACAGATAAAAATAGCTAACCCTTTCATTTAGAAACAGACTTCTGTAAGCACAAGCTCATTTTCTCTATCACTGCAAGTATAACTGCCTGTCTCTGCGGATAGATCATCCACCTCCTACCAGGGACCAGCATGTGGAATGATGGTCACTGTCACTTGTTTCATGGAAGGCTGCCTGTTAGCACGTTTGTCTGTTTCTCTTTCAACCATACTTGAACCTGCACCCCCCAAAATATTAAAACATGTTAAATATCCCTTCTGTCTGTTAAGGGGAAGATTATCCTCCAGTAAGAGGTGACCCTTGGCCATCCCCAAGGTTAGCAAGATCTGCACATTATAGATCTGTGCTAATATAGCAGCCACTAGTCATGTGAAGATTTAAATGTAAACTTAGTAAAATCAGATAAAATAATTCCGTTTCTCAGTTGCACCAGCCACATTTCAAGGGCTCAGTAGTTGCATGTGGCTAGTGACTACTCCACCGGGTGGCACAGGATATTTCCATTTATTCAGAAAGTTCTATTAGATAGCACTGCTAATAGGAGCTCAATTGAGTAAATATATCTTTTGACTAAAGAAAGAAATCAAGCTTTTAAAGAATTAAAGTTAATTTTGTTCAGAAGTCTTACTGAGGACTACAGACTACCGTCTACAGCCGCAGAGTGGTTCTGTCAGACCTATTTCGGCATAGTATTTTAGACCACAGCTTATATTGGTGGTAGGGGTTCTCTACTTGCAAAGTCACATGAAACTTGCTCAGAAGTTATATTAAAGTAGAATCACCTCAAAGTTTGGGTGTAAAAATACATCTGGTTATAGATTACAGAAGCATAATCACTAACTCTGTCAGACGTTATCTTAAGTGCAGGAAAAGGCAAGGACTAGGGTAATTTATCTTTTAAGAAATGTAGTGACTCAAGCAAAAGACGTGAGGTGGGAGGAAGGTGTGTGCTCTATGTGTTTTGTCTTCAAAACATCTTTCAAGAGAGCTGCACATCATCATAGAGTCAGAGGCTTTGTGAAATTATAGTAGCAAATGGAAATGAGCAAACACGGCTTCTTTGTTGCTTTGTCTCACATGGTATATGGAAAGTCATTTCAAACTCCAAGTTGACTATGATTATTATTTCTATGACAGTTCATGAATTTTAACTAACTATAGGTTTTGTGGGATTTCTTTGTCAAATAGTTTTGTGGGTTTTTTTTTTGTGTGTGTGTGTGAAATAGTTCATGTTTTTCTTTTTTCTTTCTTT
>NW_016107516.1:1304782-1319699 GCF_001604975.1 Cebus imitator
TGGAGTTGCACTTTATCGCCCAGGCTGGAGTGCAGTTGCGTGACCTCAGCTCACTGCAGCCTCCACCTCCCAGGTTCAAGTGATTCTCATGCCTCAGCCTCCCAAGTTGCTGGGACTATAGGCACCTGCCACCATGCCTGGCTAATTTTTGTATTTTCAGTAGAGATTAGGTTTCACTATGTTGGCCAGGCTGGTCTTGAACTCCTGACCTCAAATGATGTGCCCACCTCGGCCTTCCAAAGTGCTGTGATTACAGGTGTGAGCCACCGCACCTGGCCTCATGTTTTTCAATCTGCAAAAAATCAGACAGTCCTTGGTCTAGTTCAGACATCACCACCACCTGCTGCATAGTCTCCCTTAATCTCCGAGTGTAGATTCTTTCCTATAAAATGGAGACAGCGATGTTGCCTGCCCTGCTTTTTCATCATCAATAGGCAGGGACTGTGTCCTATGTCTTATTTATCTTTTCACCATGAAGCTTAAAACAGTGAATGGTGCACAGCTAGTGCTCAATAAATGTTCCTTAAGCTAAACAATGAAATAATTTACATGGCTGCCCTTCGTTACATCAACGTGTTCTTTGATATATAACCAGATGGAGGACTTTAGCTGCTAAAATTTGAGGGAAGATGTCAATAGCAACATAAAATTAAGAAGAAGAAAAGGTCTCTAAAGAGGATTTTTAGGAACTTTTAAGGAAATTACAGCAAAGATCTAGTAAATTCTTGAAAGTCTTCTGAGTCAGAGTGATGCGATTTAACTATTACCCTTGGCTGCACCTGGCTTCAAAGCAGGAGTGACGCAGCCTAGTTGTATATGGGTTACAGTTATATGAGCGATTAAAAATAGAACATTTAAGTTAGTTTCTTAGGGCCATTTAAATGATAAAGGATCTTTTTCTCTTTACCTTCTGTCCCCACAAGCCTCACTACCTCCATGTGTATAACAGACATAGTTTTGAGAGTGTTCACAAAGAACACCATAACTCCCTGCCTAGTAGATACTAGCATTTTTTCATAGTTATTATATGTATGAGGCCACATTTTTAAAACGAACACTCACAGGGCAAAGCATTGCAGACCACTGACCAATATGCATGTTAAAAGTCAGATTTTTTTTTTCAAGCAGCTTCTAAATTACTAGGGAAACAAGCCAGCCAGCCAGATGTGTGTGCAGTAGAATTCCAGCTGAGAGAAGCACAGAAGTCAGGCTGTACTGGCAGTTTGGAGGAAGGGTTGGGTTACTCTGGGAAGACATTCTGGAAAGAAGGACCAAATGTTCAAAACAGATTAGCACCCTGACAGATTGGGAACAGGTTGAAGAATCTTTGGGGCCAAAAGACTATGAAGATTACATTGTTCCTTGCTTTTCTCTGTAAAGTCAGGGCCCAGATGTGCTGAGCTCCAGGGGTGAGCTGACCAGGCACATGGCCAGGTCGCAACTCTATTTACTTCATGAGCAGATGAAAGTCAGTTCTCTGCAGCTCCTTAGCACAGAAGAGCTTGGTTTGGTGTTTTGCTGTTCATTATATGCTACCTTTGCTTAGGTGGTTCACGTACATTAATCTTCATTAGGTGATATTTGGTGGGCCTACACTCATTTGCATGTTTTACAAGACTTCCGTCATGTCATTGAAGTGACAAAATGACCCTGGCTGTGTCTTTTCCAATCTGGCTTCCATATCTTACCGTCTTTAATTAAACGGGAGTGATGTACAGATGAGGAGGTCCGGGAGTGTATTCATTTTTCTGTCTGGTATTACTTTTGTCTGTTATTGATTGTATTCTCAAAATACACTCTAAGGATGGTAGAAAATATACTCTCCAAATGTTTATTTGTTGCAGACCTAATTCTGTAAATTCAATAAATAACAAATTAATATTCCAAATCCTTTTCCTGCCACTTTTTTTTTTTTTTTAAGATAGTGATTCCAAATCTGAGTTCCTTTAGGATGTCAGAAGCTCTTTTGCAGACATCAGGCAGCGTTTCAAGTCTTCTCATTTCTATGCTAAAACATTATTATGTCCTTTGGCTCCTTAGGGTGCATGAGAGTCTGGATCCCTTTGGCCTAATGCTGGTCATGGTCACATAAGTGATTAGTCAGCCTCAAATCCTGGGCATTGTCTCATCCTCTCATCCACCCTTTTCCAAAACACATACAAACACAGCTCATTCTGGGAGGCTATGCGGTCCAGAGAAAGAATACTGGATGGACAGGGAGTACAGAGGCCTGGGTTCTAGTTGCCAGCAACTAGCATAGGCAATTCTCTCCACTCCTCTGTTTTCTTTAGCTGCAAAGTGATCAAGCTGGAATAGGTCATCGATAAGGCTCTGCCAGATATGACATGGCTTAAATCCATGAAGCCTGGAGAATACTAAGGCAAAAACAATAGGGAGGGCAGAACTCATAAAGAAACTGCATCTCCTCATTGCAAATGTAAGAAAATTTGAAGCAGCAGACTTAGACTTCTTAATTGGTACTTTTCATCTGGTTTGGAAAGAAATCAGAAAGTAAAAGATATAAGAAAACACTTGCTTAAAACTGCTTCTTTTAATAAATTCCTTGAAAAAAAAATTGTCCTAATTGTTTCTCCAGAAAGAAGAGATTTCTTCTTTTCCAATCTCTGATTCCAGGAAGTTTCTAAGTTCTCTGTGTTGCAGAACATTTGCTAAAGTATTTGATTTATTGTATGGGATGATAACTATGCTAGAGCTATTTTTGGATACTTTCATCTAAAAATCTTTATGCACTCTTCAGTACAGTTTTTAAATGTGTGTGTGCGTAACCCTGTCTTGGAATTCATAATATATATGAACAGAAAAATGGATTAATTTCTCAAAAAAGTAAAATCTCATAAATGTATCTTCTGTACAAATTAGCAGCATATTCCTGAGTGTCTTCCCTAAGGTTCCTTACTGAGTTTCTGCGTCATGTTGCTCCTCTTCCTAGTGTATTCTTCTCCCACTCCTTTGTCCCATCCACATACACACCAGGGTTTAGAGCAGCAGCTTCTAGCCCATTTTCACAGCCTCTGGTCCTCGCAGAACCTTTGGTCTTTATATCACAACCTTTCAATCATCCATCTAATCCAAAGAATATTTTATATGCTGGACACTTTGCTAGATAGTGAAGATGTTTCATAAATAAAAGGGCCCTGTTCAACCTTTCCACTCAATTGTGGGTGAAATGGACATTAAATAATAGCTGATTATTTTGTTACAATTATAATAGTGTTACATAAGAGAAGTCACTGTGCCTCATTGTAGAATGGGGAAAGTAATTAGTGACTGTATTGGAGGAGTGTTAGGGAAGACCTCTAACACTCTGTCTGGTATTACTTTTATTTATTACTGATCATATTCAATAGCAATAGGGAGAGCAGGAAATGATATTTTCTTAGACTTTAAAAGAGGATGAAGAATTGTCCAGTGGAAGAGAAAGTAGGGTGGTGCCTAATATATTGCTTAGTAAATATTTGTTGAATGAATTTATAAGCAAAACTTCCAGCTAGAATTATAATGGTTGATTATGATGCTAATCATAGTAGTTACCATGTATAAGAAGGAAAAAACTACATATATTTTAGGGCCAGGAAGCTCTTATTCATCCTGCCAGTGACATGGAACTGAAAAGGCCAGCTGATCAAAAGAGATCAAACTTTTGACCTTGCCCTGTTTAGTTCTCCAAACCACTGCAGTAACTAGACACAGACGATTGTGATATTTTGAAATATCACAATTCACAATTGAAATATCACAATATCACAATACTTTGAAAGCTTTAAAAAGGAAGAATATTGAGTCTCTTATGAAAATAGTCCTGATCACAATGTTTGCATTACAAACTGAAATCCAATGGAATAAACCCTGGCTGGCCTATGTGGTAAAACTATCATATTTTTCATAATGACTGTGCAAACTCATTATAAAATCATAATTTTGAGATTTCATACCCATCATGGTTCCAGACAGGTTAGTTTTGGCAAAATGCATCTTCTTGGCTTGAGAGACTGTGATCTATCTTTGTGGCATCAAAGAAGGAAAGCATAAAGGTTGACTGGAATCCCAAACTTTTCACCTCCCTTTGATGCCAAGCCAATTTTAAGCTTTCAGGAAAAGTACATACATTTTTTTCTATGGTGTAATGAAGAGTTTGTAGCATAATTTGTAAGATAGGTTGCTTTACTCTCATGCTTCTTCCCTTCCTGGATCCTTTTCCCTGAGCTGGGAGAATGAAAATAAATCTCACATCATCTTCACCAATTTTCTCTTCACCCCACCTGGGTGTGCTTCCTCTTAGGTTACCAACTGCCCAATGGATACATCAACTGCAAGATGTTCTATCAAGCAATTCACTACTTTCTCCCATCTCAACCTTCAGGCTGTACGTATAGAAATGGACATTTCATTATGAACCGATGACCTACAAATCTCTCTTTCTCTCTCTCTTCTTGTCATCTCTCCCAGGGAAGCAATCAAAATGAAATAATTTTAAGATTCTAGCACTTCCAGCTCTAAGGTAAACAGCATCTAATGTCTTCATTAAGTCCCTATTCAGTTTTTATGTCTTCTGGTTGAAAGAAGAATAATCTAGAAGGACAACTGATATTTAAAAAGATCTTTCCCCTAAAACTTAATATTGTAGGTGGTAGTATATTTTTAGACAGCACAGTCTTGGTTTGGAAATCCCAAAATATCAAAAGGTGGTTTAATTTTCTTACCCCTATGTCAAGTTTTACCTGTTTTTTAATTCTCTATGCGGGGCTAGAAAATTTTGTGGTATGAAAAACTATGAAAGCTTTTACCTCTGAAAAAAACTCCATTTGAATGAATTCTAATTTAATGGTCAGCAACCTAGAAAAGTGGAGTGTAGTCACAGAATTTACAACACCCTCTAACATTTCTTGGCCTAAATTTCACCTGTATGTAAAGTAGAGAAAAATGGTCTCCAGTTACTTTCAGTGTCTTAAATGAAATATTCTATTGCTTCAAATTAAAGGTACATTTGCTAGGTTCCTTTACTAGCATCAAAATTGATGTGCAAACATATTATTTCAAAATTATTCTGTGAAATGTTGAGGTTATCTGTCTTTACAGCGCTGTTGCAAAAGTATATTAATTTGTAACTCACAGCTAGAAAGCTATACAAATCTTACAAGTTGCACTGAGATCTTTCTAGATGAAATGATGCTGCAATCATGAACTCCTGTATTATCTGTCACTATCTCATAAGTCATATGATTTGAAGAGATCATTCGGAGCAGTGGAAAAATGAAATCAAACATTGCTGCTACCTCAGATTGAAAAGATGCCCTCTCAGATTCTTTAAAATATTTCCTGTCCTCCTATCCACCTCCTCTGTTTTCTGCTGGACTCAAAAAGATAAGTTTACAGTGAGATAAGAACCCTCCAACTTACATATTAGAGCTTCTGCAATTAAAGAAAAAGAGAAATCAGGCTGGGTGCAGTGGTCCAGGCCTGTAATCCCAGCACTTTGGGGGACCAAGGCAGGTGGTCAGGAGTTTGAGACAAACCTGGCCAACATGGCAAAACCTTGTCTCTACTAAAAATACAAAAATTAGCTGGGTGTGGTGGCTGCCTGTAATCCCAGATACTCAGGAAGCTGAGGTGGGAGAATCACTTGAACCCGGGAGGCAGAGGTTGCAGTGAGCCAAGATGGAGCCACTGCATTCCAGCCTGGGTGACAGAGCAAGGCTCTGTCTTAAGAAGAAAAGACAAAGACAAATGGAATGGCAATAGCTTGGAGTAGCATTTGCTAATTCAAACCATACTAAGTTTGTCAGCACAGAGAGGAGTCCATCTGCCATGTGGATGAGAGAATGCAACCAGGAAAGTCAGGACACAAGGCCATGATTCTTTCAACCTTTTGGCACTTTCATAAATGAATTATGTGTGCTGCCTTCTCCATGAACTCAGCAAAGCTACAACTAAGCACTTCATCTTGACAGTTCACCAAGAGGCATATGTGCTCACTTTGACGTATGGATGGGCCCCTTGGCACTCTACCTTTTCAGTGTCCTCAGCTGTGCAGGCTCCTGTGCTGCACTGACTGTTGCACCCAGGTAAATTTTGGGGGAGCTCAAATGTCTTATCTAGCACACGACCTGGGACTGTAGCATGTTCTTTCAAGTATTATTACTAAAGAAGTCCCATTCTTCTTCCTCTGACTAATCGGGTCAGTGTTTTCAGCTACTTAACTCTTCTAAGTCAGGGTCAATAGAGTATCAGGAGGGTTATAACTTCTTCATTGGTGTCTGTGTTTTCCTGTCTTTGAACTTGAGGAAAGCAGACCCTGGATGTTCACAATATCAACCAAACAATGAAAACCACAGCACCCTACAGGAAATTCTGCATTTCTCTCAAAGCATGCAAAACACATAATTAGGTGGAACCAAAGAAGGTTATGGATAACTCATTACAGGTTGAACTTTCAAAGATAAATGTAATAATTGACTCATGGCTATCATTTCTGGGACATTTTTCAGGAGAGATAGCTATGTTTCTGAGTCTGTATGCTTGCCTTTATTTTTTCTAACTTGCTACAAATTCTTGTCAGTTCTGCTCATTTTGGTTAAACTTGTTTCTACTGTCACTTGTTCATGTTGTCCACTAATAGAAAAAGACAGTGTTTTTTAGACTGTGCTTCATGAAGCCACAGGGGCCTGAAAAAGTATTTCAGGGGCTATTGTTGGCCCAGGGAGAGGCTAAGTGAGTCAGAAACTAGATTACACTGTTTCTGTCACCAAATACAAACACACACACACAAACACACAGCTACAATACTGAGTACAAAATCAGGCACAAGGTCCAGTAAAAATAATCCCTTGTATATACATATATATGTATATATTACATATATATGTGTATATACTATATATACATATGTATTACATATATGTATAATACATATGTGTATATATATACATATATACTATGAGGTTGTATATATATTATGCCTCATATAGTATATATACACATATATAGTATATATGTGTATTTACTGTGTGTGTGTATGTGTAGAGATAGTTATATATATATATATTTGTTTCTAAACAAATTTTGTATAAATGTTTGGAGAAAAGAGTTCATTATATCATTATATAATTATGAATCAAAAGCAAATCACTGGCAATTGAAAAGACCACAAGTTAGGACAATGCTTCTCAAAATATCTGGGGTTAAAAACCAGCTAGTTCTTTTAAATTCCCAGTTCCTCATAGATGAATCCACAAAATATAAACCCCTCTTTTTTGTCATTACCTTTAAGGGATTTAAAATTATTGCAACATTCTAAATGCAGTTCTCAATTTCAATATGAATCGTCTCATGAACTGATAAGAAAGAGTCGTCAGTAGTCTGTGAACACACTTTCAACAGTACTGGGTTAGGATATCTGCAAATTGGTTGAAGTCTGAATTTTCAAAATTCTTTACAGAGCTGTCCTTGAATCTACAATTATGAACCAAAAAGGAGTCCCTGAAAAAAAGTGAATGGAAGAGGATAAAAGGTTCTTTATATTCTATATCAGGTTCTCTAGTGTAGAGAAATATAATGGGGAAATTTTGTCCAATAGCAGTCATTTCATGATTTATGTAATAGAAATGCTCCAACCAAGGACACCATAAAGCCAACTTGCATAAAGCATGTTTTATGTATATCCATCAGAAAACTCCTCTAAATGCTTCAACTAAAATTGAGATGCAGTTGAAAATTTTGCTTTCTCCTCTATAGAGTGAGAGGTTATATTAATATTCCTTCTAATGTTAATATTTTGTGCTTTTGCAGTGGAAGCTAACTCAGTGCCTGGGTATTATTACAAGGCCGCAGAATTTTTCTGGTAGAAACTTTCTGCCCAGAGACCTCTGTTCTATTGCTTTTCCCTTGCTGTTACTCACAACTGCATATAAGAATCTCATATCTTAGTTCTTTTCTTTTTTTCTGATACTTAGAATGTCTAGTAGAGCTGCAAATGGCATGTCATAGTTTGTCAGGAGATGGCATTGACTAATGTGTGCAGAAAACACGCCTGAGTTAGACACTTTGAGTCATGTACAATGAGCAGTTCAGTACTTAACGCTTCACAAAGCTCAAAGCTATTTAAATGAAATGTGTATTTTTGGCTTTTGGTAGTCTATGCTGCTATAGCGGAAGGTTATAGTTAACAGGTTTAAGAAATATGTTTTGGGGGATTTCTAGAGTGAATAATTTGAATGGTACCATCAGCATTTCTTTGTGAGCTGAAGGCTTGATGCAGTCTCTTAGGACCTGTCCTTTTAGAAGTAAGAGTGGGTTCTTAGAGGCCACATCCTGCCTTTCAGATAGAGATATCAGCTTCTACCGGAGAATAGTTCCTTTCATACTACACAGAGGTAGTTAGTGAGAATAATTAGCACGATTGAAGCCGCCTTTGCAAAATTATGACTGAGACAGTGAAAGAGATCTAACTTAACTCACTCCGTCTTGCTTCTAACCTCTAAGCTGTCCTTGTTCATGCCTGGGTGTAGGACGAACTTTGGGAGAAATTTAGTTTACAGTTTTAAAAAAAGACAGTAACAGTCCTTTCCCAAAGCAGACCTCGTTCTTTCTGGGGACCAGATTGCCTTTGTAGGACTAAGGTTGGCTAAGGTTAGAGACTATGGTTTAGGAGTCACGCAGCTGGAGGCTACAAGATTTTGATCCTCCTTAAACTGCTCCTAACATCAGCTTGAGATATTTTTGCAGACCCTGCCCTTGATGGATCAGCTGGCACCACCCAGATCAGTAAACTGGCTCATATGATCTTGTGTACTACCCATCCCCCACCCCGACCCCAGGAACCAAATCAGCACAAGAAGACAGCTTTGACTCCCTATGATTTCATCCCTGTCAATCAGCACTCCTGGCTCACTGGCTTCTCCAAACCCACCAAGTTATCGTTAAAAACTCTGCTCCCTGTCACACACTGGGGTCTGTTGGGGTCGGGGGACTAGGGGAGCGACAGCGGGGTAGGTAGGGAGGTTGGGGAGGGTTAACATGGGGAGAAATGCTAGATACATGTGACGGGGAGAGGGAGGCAGCAAACCACATTGCCATGCATGTACCTATGCAACAATCCTGCATGATCTGCACATATACCCCAGAACCTAAAGTACAATAAAAACAAAACAAAAAAACAAAAAACTGTGCTCCCTGAATGCTCAAGGAGACCAACTTGAGTAATAATAAAACTCCAGTCTCCCGCACAGCAGAATGACTCTTTCTCTATTGCAATTTCCCTGTCTTGATGAATTCGCTCTGTCTAGGCATTGGGCAAGGTGAACCCCTTGGGTGGTTATACTAGCATTGGTTTTGTTTGGCACTGTAGCATGATTTATATATTTTTATGGCAATAGAAATTTTTTTTACTGCCCTTCCTCAACGTTACATGAAGACATATTTCACAAGTGGGCCAAGTACAAAGTAGGAATAGAAGCTAGAATGGAATCATAGACTAGATTCTTACATAGTTCACACCAGCACAGGCTCCACCTGTGTGCATGGCACCACACAGCTGAGTGGGTTGTTTATAGCTAGCATCTGTTCTAATTGGTTGGTGCCTGTGTCTTTTCAGTTGCTCAGAGTTTTGAATACCAACCCTGGGTACACAGTTATTGCTGAAAGTTAAACTGGTGAAATATAACACATAATGAATGCAATGAGCTAGCTTTAGCCACAACCAAAAGAATTCCCATAAATGGGAACCTAAGAAAGTATAAAAGCATTAAATTCAAGGTGTAAAGGAAAGAAAGCAGGTTTGAAATGCAACCAAAACAAAGCACCTAGACAACTGTATTTATAAATTGTTTCTAAATGGGAATGGAACGGTGTTTGTCTGGGTACCTAGGGAACAGTCTTTCTACAGCCACGTTTCTCATGTGGGAAAACAGGCATTTAGCAGAAGACCAGAAAATGTTGATTTGTTTCTGTGAACTTTTATCCAAGTTTCAATGAGGGACCCTGTGCAGCAGGCCTGGGACACAGATCTACTTCTGCTGCCTTTAAAGAAAATCATTAAAAAACAAACAAACAAAAACATTTTCTTTTTGGACTCAAAGCAAAGCTTCTGACTTTTCTTTTCTTTTTCTTTTTTTTTTTTTTTTGAGACAGAGTCTCACTCAGTTGCCCAGGCTGGAGTGGTGCAGGGGCACCATCTCTGCTCACTGCAACCTTCTTCGTCTCCCGGGTTCAAGCGATTCTCCTGTCTCAGCCTCCCGAGCAGTTGGGATTACAGGGGCCCGCCACCACGCCCAGTTAATTTTTGTATTTTTAGTAGAGATGGGGTTTCACCATGTTGGCCAAGATGGTCTTGATCTCTTGACCTCGTGATCCGCCCGCCTCGGCCTCTCAAAGTGCTAGAATTACAGGCGTGAGCCACCGAACTTCTGACTTTTCTATCGTACAACGCTGACGGCAAGGAAGGGCAGTAGGAAAGCCTGCCAAGGAAAGGGAGGACCGGCCTCCACATTCTTATGCGCTGTGAAACACTGTTCTATGGACGGTGCCCACCTCCTCCCTCAGGGAGGGATGAGCCACAGCCAGGAGCAGCTCCTGGACATCTACTGCACCACGTGTGCAGAGGGAAGGCATACTCCCAGAGAAGAAAATGCTGGGAGAAAGACACCACAGCCTTTGTATGGTGGCTCAATGTTAAGTCCTTCTTGACATGCCCGGTTGTACAACTCCTCTTTGGGATTGCAGCGCTTTGCTTTTGTGGGTGTAGATTGGGGTGTGGGTGAAACTGAAGCCTGGAGCTCCCCCTAGAGGCCAAATGTATTTTACCCTGACTCAAGAAAACCTGGAGCTAAGAAGGCTGGCCTGTTGGCTCATCAAAGCTAAAAGAGTAAGAATCAACAGTATGGTTGGGCGCGGTGGCTCACGCCTGTAATCCCAGCCCTTTGGGAAACAGAGGCGGGCGGATCACAAGATCAGAAGATTGAGAACATCCTGGCTAACACGGTGAAACCCCGTCTCTACTAAAAAATACAAAAAAATTAGCTGGGCGTGGTGGCATGCACCTGTAGTCCCAGTTACTGGAGAGGCTGAAGCAGGAGAATCACTTGAACCCGGGAGGAGGAGGTTGCAGTGAGCCGAGACTGCGCCACTGCACTCGAGCCTGGGCGACAGAGCGAGATTCAGTCTCAAAAGAAAAAAAAAAATCAGCACTGCAGAACTACCTTGGAAAGAGAGGTACTAAGCCTAGTGAACAGTGCAGTGAAATCCTTTGGGTGAAGTTCTAAAACTCAAAAAACTCTGAAAATGGAAACTCTTTTGAGACCCATTTGGCAGCAACGTTCACCTGAAATATGGAGACATTTATAGTCTTTATTATCTTAATATCAGTATTTTTATCTTTATGAGAGATATATTAATGTGTTTAATCATAAGAGGCTGCCGGTATTCCTCCTGGGAGTGTTAAAAGGTACAGTTCCCACTGGGGGTGTTTTAATGTACAGTATATGAACTGTTTACTTCTCTGAAATCTTAAAAATTAAGAAATCTGAACTACATCTGGCCCCAATCATCCAAAAAACTGTGGGCCTGTGAATTAAAATGCTCACTACTGTGTGGGCCTCAATCACAGCTCAGCCTGTGCCATGTGACTTTGAACAAGTGACTCACTGGCTCTGAGGCTCAGCTTCTTCTTTAGAAAGATGAAGATAACACTAGTTTATATATTAAATGAGATTATGCACTGTGTTCAGCCCAGGGCCTGGCAAATAGTAAACATCTAATAATGTTAGTGATTATTATCATACTTTGTTATTATTACTTGATCTGAGAGGGTACATACCTCACTTTACTCTGATTCACAGTCGCCAAAGGGTCATTTGACTACCAGCCACCAGGCCTGCTGTTACCAGGAACGTGGAATCTTGAATGATGAACATGAGCTTTTGGGCCACTGATGATCCATTATAAATCAATAAGTTGATATTTTAGATCCTGTCTCAATCTCTTGAGTATCTAGAAGAAAATCAAATCAAACAAAAATCAGAAATACCCTGAGACACACCCATACACCTACAGCCTACTGGTTGCAAGCAGGCTTTAGTTAAAGACAGCCAAGAGCATTCTGAAGTTGGGAAAACTAAGGCAAAGAAATAGATATTTTTTTTTTGACATGAGCACTGTAATTTTATGTGGGTCTTGGCTAATGGTTTGTCACTAGTTTACAATGATCGAAGAACCTCGAATAAAATTCTCTTTTCTTTTTATTTTGAGACAGTCTCACTCTGTTGCCTAGGCTGAAGTGCAGTGGCGCGATCTTGGTTCACTGCAACCTCTGCCTTCTGGGTTCAAGTGATGTTCCTGCCTCAGCATCCACAAGTAGCTGGGACTACAGGTGCGCACCACCACACCCAGCTAATTTTCATATTTTTATTAGAGAAGGGGTTTTACAATGTTGGCCAGGCTGGTCTAGAACTCCTGACCTCAGGTGATCTGCCTGCCTCGGCCTCCCAAAGTGCTGAGATTACAGGACTGAGCCACCGCACTTGGCCTACAATAAAATTTTCTAAAATGTTGTACATGAAATACTAGTGCTGCAAGAGGTCCTTTGAATAAAAAAATTCCCCAAATTATTTAAAAATGAAACCCTTCCCTCAGGGAATATTTATTAACATCCACAGAATTTCTGTTAGATAGAGTGTATCTGGTGAAATACTATTTTAGAGAGTATCAGCTTCTGTATATTATTCAAGCAGATAATTCTTGGCTATTGGGTAATTTCAAGTGTATCAAAATTTAATTAAAAAAATAAAATAATCACTCTCATCTGAATGTAAATTGAATACATGTCAAAGATTTTATTTAATACATTAGTTAATGGAGGAATCAGTAACATGTTGAAACTGATTCAAAGAGAAACTAAAGAATAGACACATACAGGTAATCAGCAATGCAGAAATAAATTTACTAGTTGATGCAGAACTATTTAATATCTATAGAACAATAAAATGTAATGTTTGAAATTATCTTTCCGGCCGGGCATGGTGGCTCACGCCTGTAATCCCAGCACTTTGGGAGGCAGAGGTGGGCAGATCACTTGAGGTCAGGAGTTCGAGACCAGCCTGGCCAATATGGTGAAACTCCATGTCAATTAAAAATACAAAAATTAGCCAGGTGTAGTGGTGCATGCCTGTAGTCTCCGCAACTGGGGAGGCTGAGGCATGAGAATCGCTTGAGCCCAGGAGGCAAGGGTTTTAGTAAGCTGAGATTGTGCCACTGCACTCCATGCTGGGTGACAAGGCAAGACTCTGTCTCAAAAATAAATGTATACAACTTCTTTAAATACTTACAATTTATAATGCAAAATAGTGCACTATAATGTAGATAAAAGTACTTAAATTATTTATCAAATAGAAAAGTTACAAACACAGCAAAAAGAAGTAATTAAACATATCTGGCTAAGATTATAAAACAATCTAGAAGTCTCTTCAGACTTTTAACAGAGATGAGGTATTATTGGTTTCTTATAGAATTAGTAAACACTGTGATTATACTATAAATGTCTGCTAAACAGCCTTCCCTAGGGGCAGAGCCAGATCCTGTATTTGAGGCCTTTTGCCTAGATTAGGCATTCATGTAGGTACTGCTCTAAATTCAATATTGTCTGCCTACAATTAGGTGGGGATTTTATTGTTTTGCAAATCATCATATTTTAGGAACATGTGATTTTTTTTTTAACCCAAGGGGATTAAACTAACTGTGAACTCTTCAAGGGCTCACTTTGCAAATAGTTGTGCCATCCATTGCTTGAGAAAGGTTATTCTGCCAGCTGCCTTAATGTAAAGAAAGGCTTCTATAAATGATTCTGTACCAGAGTGGTATGTAAAGTACAGCTGATTCTTGAATAACACAGGTTTGAACTGTGTGGGCCCTCTTACATGCAATTTTTTTCAACAAATATTTTGGAAATTTTTTTGGAGATTTGCAACAAAAAATCAATTTCCTCACCCACTGTAAGACTCAAAGATGGAGAAAATAATCCACAGGAGAAATTTGGAGGAACAATATCCCAAAAGATCAATGGAATTGAAACCATTGTCTGGAAGTTAATGGGTAAAGAAAGTAACTCAGAGGAAGGGTGATTCAATCTTCTGAAAAGTAGCAGCCCCATCTCTCCTGAAACCCACTAACTGCTGGCTGTTTTGCTAATCTCTTTGGGAATTAATAATATAGCAGCCAAAGGGATCTGGAATGTATTGTTGGTGACTTTGAAGTCCAGACTACAAATCAAAGCATTCGGAGCATTTGGAAGAGGAAAAGACATCGGGGAAGTGAACCGTTGGCCACAGAAATTGTTTTAAAGTGTTGTAGGCCATGATTTTTCATGCCAGAACATCTGAGCCATGGCAAGGGACGATGTGCAGCCATGGGAAGAGGAAAACTGTTTGATAGGAGAACTTCTAACCTGTTCAGAAGGGATTTAACCTGAAATATGAAAGAGAACGAGGTGAAAATAAACCATAGATAAAGATCTAAAATAAGTCTGGTGGTTAGCTGATACAACATTGGAAGAACCATTGCCAAGAAAGTGCTCAGTTATTCTAACAAGAAAATATCAAGGAAGAGAATCAACAAGTAAATTTATGACCCTGTCTTACTATATATTCCAATGCATAGAGAATTGCTACAAACTAATAGAATTTGCATTTAACACAGGTGAAGAACCTCTTCAAGGAGAACTACAAACCACTGCTCAACGAAATAAGAGAGGACACAAACAGATGGAAAAACATTCCATGCTCATGGTTAGGGAAAATCAATATCGTGAAAATGGCCATACTGCCCAAAGTAATTTATAGATTCAATGCTGTCTCCATCAAGCTACCAGTGACCTTCTTCACAGAACTGGAAAAAACCACCTTAAACTTCA
>NW_016107516.1:1319744-1354679 GCF_001604975.1 Cebus imitator
AAAACAAAGCTGGAAGCATCACGCTACCTGACTTCAAACTATACTATAAGGCTACTGTAGTCAACATAGCATGGTACTGGTACCAAAACAGAGATACAGACCAATGGAACAGAACAGAGGCCTCAAAAGTAATGCCACACATCTACAACCATCTGATCTTTGACAAACCTGACATAAACAAGCAATGGGGAAAGGATTCCCTATATAATAAATGGTGTTGGGAAAACTGGCTAGCCATATGCAGAAAGCTGAAACTGGACCCCTTCCTTATACCTTATACAAAAATTAACTCCAGATTTAAACATAATACCATAAAAACCCTAGAAGAAAACCTAGTCAATACCATTCAGGACATAGGAATAAGCAAAGACTTCATGACTAAAACACCAAAAGCAATGGCAACAAAAGCCAAAATAGACAAATGGAATCTAATTAAACTTAAGAGCTTCTGCACAGCAAAAGAAATTATCATTAGAGTGAACCAGCAACCAACAGAATGGGAAAAAATTTTTGCAATCTACCCATCTGACAAAGGGCTAATATCCAGAATCTACAAAGAACTAAAACAGATTTACAAGAAAAAAGCAACCCATGAAAAAGTGGGCAAAGGATATGAACAGACACTTTTCAAAAGAAGACATTTATACAGCCAACAAACATACGAAAAAAAACTCATCATCACTGGTCATTAGAGAAATGCAAATCAAAACCACATTGAGATACCATCTCACGCCAGTTAGATGGCAATCATTAAAACCTCTGGAGACATGCACCTGGAAAAGCTGCAAATAAAATAAGAAAAAAATATCTGGAGACAACAGATGCTGGAGAGGATGTGGAGAAATAGGAATGCTTTTACACTGTTGGTGGGAGTGTAAATTAGTTTGACCATTGTGGAAGACAGTGTGGCAAGTCCCCAAAGATCTAGAAATAGAAATACCATTTGACCTAGCAATCCCATTACTGGGTATATATCCAAAGGATTATAAATTGTTCTACTATAAAGACACATGTACACATATGTTCGTTGTGGCACTGTTTACAATAGCAAAGACTTGGAACCAACCCAAATGCCCATCAATGATAGATTGGATAAAGAAAATGTGGCACATATACACCATGGAATACTATGCAGCCATACAAAAGGATGAGTTTATGTCTTTTGCAGGGACATGGATGAATTTGGAAACCATCATTCTCACCAAATTGACACAAGAATGGAAAGTCAAACACTGCATGTTCTCACTCATAAGTAGGTGTTAACAATGAGAACACATGGACACAGGGAGGGGAACATCACACACCGGGGCCTGTTGTGGGGGTGGCTAGGGGAGCGATAGCAATGGGTGGGGCATTGGGGAGGGATAACATTAGGAGAAATACCTCATGTAATGATGGAGGAATGGATGCAGCAAACCACCATGGCATGTGTACCTGTGCAACAATCCTGCATGATCTGCACATGTACCCCAGAACTCAAAATAAAAAAAGAAAAACACGAAGAATTAATATTATATCACTATTCCCTGGTTGTTAAAAGTAATGTTATTAATAACCAGCATTTACTAAACTCATATTGTGACCCTAGTAAGATTATAAATTCTTTAATGGAGAATTTCTTTTAATCACTTTATAATGACTCTATAAGTATTACTACTATTATCCCACATTTACAGGTTAGGAAGGAAACTGAAGAAAAGTTAAGAAACATATCCAAGGTCACACAGCAATAGGTAGTAGAACCAAAATTCAGACCCAAACTAACTGACTCCAAAATCTATTTCTTTAACCATCACACTGTAGCTCTCCAAGAGTTGAGCCACGTATTGCATCAAGGAAAGAGAACATGTAATATTGCCAAATTCACTACTAAAAGGCCCATTTAGCTTGAAAGGTGCCTGCTTGCTTTTTAGTTTTTTGGGTTTTTTGTTTGTTTTTGTTTGTTTTTACAATCGGCAGATGATTATTTTCTCTGTTATGCACTAGGTTTGCAAGTTTGCACAGTAGGCTTTATTCTTTACTCTCTCAGGCCAAGCCTGCACAGCTTAACGATAGTGGAAGATGACCCTTTTATCAGAAGCCTGAGAACAGGCACTTGGCTAAAGCAATCCATTTCTCCAATTCATTCTGTTTTCTTCGGTTCTGGCTTGCTTTTTGTATGTCTAAAAGAAGAAAGAGAAACCTGCTCATAATATTCCGAATTTGGCAGAAGAGTAGTGATAGGATGACACTGTGACACACAAGGAACAGCCTCTTGCTGACAGCCTCAGGTCACTCAGGGAGCAATGCCAGACCTGGGGCCCAGAACTTTTGGAGAAATGAAGAATCCCATTTTCAGGCAGAGGACAGACAGTCATGTGAGTAATTGCTGGGGATGGCTTGGCACTACATTTGATGGATAATAAAGGGCATGTAAACCCTTATGGTTTCTCTTAGTGCCCTGACACTTCCATTTCATCATAATCCAGAGAACCAAGTATGATCTTGCCCAGAAAGGAGAGAGATTCTTCATGTTGGCAGCCTCACTATGCTTCTTCAGATCTCTTGTTTTTAAATCTGTACTCCATTTCTTTCCTCAGCCAGGAAATTTCAATCCTTCAGTCTCCTCCATGCCTCCCCTCCCTTTCCCGTCTCCACTCCATGTCTCTCCCCTCCCTTCTCTGCTCTTTCTATATTTTGTTTACTTGTATGTGACAAGTATTTTGTGTACTTGTATTTCGTTGACCTAGCTGACATCTGTACTACATTTCAAATTTGTTGAGGAAACATACTACATTTTTCTCACCTTTTCCATCCCTCATCTGCCAATTTAGGAGAGTGTTTTGTATATAGCATTTCTCAATAACTTTGGTGAATTAATGTACATATGCACGCTTCTGTTAGTTGTGGTTACGAATTTGTTCCTTAGTAGAAACATCTAAAGAAAAGTCATTGTCTCTCGTTAACAGTTAATGTCATTTCATGACTCTGACTTTTTCTTCCACTCTCTGGAAAATGTAACTAATGAGGTCTACAGATGCTCTTTATGATGGGTTTACATCTCCATACACTTATTGTAAGTTGAAAATATCGTAAGTTGAAATCCATCAGGTTATGTCTTGATAAGCCTATCATAAAGCTGAAAATGTTAAATCATTGTAAGTTGGGGACCATTTGTATTGTATAAGACTGGAAATAAATTCTCTTCCAAGACTTATCCACAGCTCAGAATATCTAACTCTCCTCCTTTCTTCTTTTTCTCCATCCTTTTTCCCTTTTCTTCATGTCTTCATTAGCTTTTATAGTTATTTTCAAAAAATGAGATTATTGATTTTAGTGAGACTTAGGCTATCAATAACTTTAATTTATTGGAAGACTACTTTTTTAACCCATTGACCTAAGCTGAATTAGACTGTTTTATTGGCACAAAGATGTAGTATTGTTGTCTTTTACTTAGGGCAGGGGTTGGGTGGGATGGAGCTAAGAGTGGCTGGAGAAGCCAGCCTAGGCTTCTAGAATTTAATTTGGTGCCTGTTGGTAGAAACTTGAGAGTTTCTAGTTCTTTTCAATATGATTACATAGTAAAGAGAAAATGTCCAAACTAGGCAGCTGAGAAATAATTTTCCTCAAACCATATAATAAAAAGCTCAAGAAACATTTTGACTTTAATTTCGTTGCCATAAAGCAGGGAAAATTAAGGGATATTTAAAGGGGTGTGTGTGTGTGTGTGTGTGTGTGTGTGTGTGTGTGTGTGTGTGATAAAGTCAGTCTATCACCTAGGCTGGAGTGGAGTGGCTCAATCTCAGCTCGCTGCAACCTCCATCTCCTGGGTTCAAGCGATTCTCGTGCCTCAGCCTCCCGAGTAGCTAGGACAACAGGCATGTGCCACCATGTCTGCTGATTTTTGTCTTTTTAGTAAGATGGTGTTTCA
Organism: Cebus imitator; assembly: GCF_001604975.1. NCBI lineage: Eukaryota > Metazoa > Chordata > Mammalia > Primates > Cebidae > Cebus > Cebus imitator. Next base: position 1,323,655 of record NW_016107516.1, read on the forward strand.
CCTTGCTGGCCAGGCTGCTCTTAAACTCCTGGCCTCAGGTGATCTGCCTACTTCAGGCTCCCAAAGTGCTAGCAATACAGGCATGAGCTACTGTGCCCAGCCTATTTAAAGTTGTTTTTAATGCACCAACAGGAGCCAACTATAATTTAGATGATCCTTACAAAAGACATAGGTTTTTTTCTGTACAGTAAAAATGACCTAATCTGCTTTGAAATACAAAAATACCAGTGCTTCAAGTAGGATTTTAGAAAACATCACTTATTAATCAACTATACAACATGGCTTTACAGTAGGCCAAAATATTCACTTGAAACTGTTGATAGTAAATGAATGGCAACTTTAGTCTTGCTTCTACCTCTCCTTGTTTTTGACTCTTCATTATTTGTGACATGTATGCAAAGATTCTCCACTTTTCCCTCTCCCAAAAATGCAGTTCTAGCTCTCTTGCATTCCTGGCCTACATATTGCAGATGCCCATCTTTCTGGAATGTGATTGGGGCTAGATAGCCTCATGAAAATATTCCTATCAACCCAGCTTTAGTCCCATGTTCAGCTTTTCCATAGATCATTGCAAAATGTTGATTGCTTTTTGGTGTTATCTGACAAATATATATAGCCAGGAAACATGGTATCTAGTGCTTTATTGTAGTAACTTTGTATTCTGGCAGAACTGTATAGGTTGATGATATCAACCATAAAAAAAAATCTTGATAGTCATATGTTTTTGGTCGAGCATGGTGGCTCACACCTGTAATCCCAGCACTTTGGAAGGCCAAGGCAGGCAGATCACCTGAGGTCAGGAGTTCAAGACCAGCCTGGCCAACATGGTAAAATCTTGCCTCTAGTAAAAATACAAGAATGCATATAGGTATGCACCTATAATCCCAGCTACTCGGGAGGCTGAGGTAGGAGAATTGCTTGAATCTGAAAGGTGGAGGTTATAGTGAGCCAAGATCACGCCAATGCACTCCAGCCTAGGAGACAGAGCGAGACTCCTTCTCAAAANAAAAAAAAAAAAAGTGTTGTTTTGTCTGCAATACTGTTTAGAATATCCTGCATATCTTTGCTAGTTTCTCTCAAGCGTTTAGCATGTTTTTGGAGGTCTATATCTCTCAAGTGAATCCAACATTGCTCATCTAATGTTTCCAGACCTCCTCTTCTTCCTGGACACATTCCTGGATTACATTTTCCAACTCTCAAGAACTTACATGTGGCCATTTGAGTTCTAGGCAATAAAATTTGGGTAAAAGAAGTATGACCACTTTCTAGCTTAACCTCGAAAACCTTGGAGTGATTCTTTAAGCCATTATTCTCAACTGGGGGGCATAAACTGGTGTATACACACATATACCCGCCAAGCCCTTGTCACAACTGGCAGGTGGCCACTGGCAGCCAGAGATACTGCCAAACATCTCATAATGCACAGAACAGCAAATGAGAAATAATCTAGTCCAAAATATCAATAATACCATATTAAGGTTCTTCAGAGAAACAGAACCAATAGGATATACACAGATATATATATAACAAGAGATTTGTTATGAGAATTGGCTCACACAATTATGAAGTTTTAGAAAGTATTAAATTTGCCAGCTGGAGACCCAGAAAAACCAGTGATATGATTCAGTCTGGGTCTAAAGCCCTGACTGAGGCAGAAAGCCAAAGAACTGAGAGGCACCTGGTGAAAGTCCCAGAGTTGGAAGGCCCAAGAACCAGGAGCACAGATGCCCAAGGGCAGAAGATGAATGTTCCCGCTCAAGGAGACAGAGAATTTGTCCTTTCTCTATTGTAGTATTTAAGCCCTCAATGAGTTAGATGTCGCCACCCACATTGCTGAGGGCAGATCTTTCTTACTCAGTCTGTTGATTCAAATACCAATCTCTTCCAGAAATACTGTCATACACATAACAGAAATTATACGTTACCAGTTATTTGGGCATCCCTTAACCCACCCAAATTGACACATAAAATTAACCATACAAATACTGAGGATGAGAAAGACTGCTTTAAGCTCTTTCTTCTTCTTTCCCCAGCCCGGATACAGAGTCCACGAGAGGATTCTGAGAACCTAAAAGCTGATATTTCTCACCTTTGGTGGGAACTCTGAATCCTTGCACAATGGCCTTCACTGAATATCTAACTGGCCTGTGACATGAGCAAGGAAGAAAACTTGGACTGTGTGAAGTCACTGAGATTTCAGGGTGGTTTATGAAGCTGTAGAAGAATTAAAAATAACCTTTGAGTAATACAAGCTCAAATATTGGTCAAATTAATCTGTCTTTATCTTAATTTCCCTGTCTATTAAATAGACATAATAATAGCACCTATTTCACAGGTTTTTGTGAGGACTGAATGAGCCTGCGTTTTTTGTGTTTTTTTAGAGACAAGGCCTCGCCCTGTCACTCAGGCTGGAGTGTAGTGGCACAATCTGAGCTGCAGCCTCAACCTCCTAGGTTCAAGTGATCCTATTGTGTTGGCCTCCCAAAGTGCTGGGATTACAGGCATGAGCCACTGCACCTGGCCTCTGACTCTGCATTTGTAAAACTCTTAGAACAGTGCCTAGCCAATTGGCTAGTTATTACATTCATGAAAACCTATTTGTCCTGTGACCCATTTCATAATAGGTTACTCCATGACAGATACTTACTTAGTACCTCTATGTGTTCAGGCCCTGGAGTTAGCCACATTGTATACTATCATCTCATTTAATTACTATGAAGTATGATATTATTGTTGTTTTCATAAAATGATTGATTCCTGGCTGAATTTTCTCAGCTGGTATAGCGCAAGACAGAGATTTGAATTCATCTTTGACTCCAGAAGCAATGCTTTTTCTACTATTCCATTAAGACCTGATAATGGTTTGTGTGACACTGCCCCTCTCAAAAAACCATTTATATAATGGGTGTATAAGTCCGTTCTCACATTGCTATAAAGACATACCTGAGAGTGGGTAATTTATGAAGAAAAGAGGTTTAATTGATTCACAGTTCCACAGGCTGTACAGAAAGCATGGGTGGGAAGGTCTCAGGAAATGTGCAATCATGGTGGAAGGGGAAGGGGAAGCAAGGCAGGTTTTCACATGGCCAGAGCAGGAGGAAGAGGGAGTGAAGGGGGAAGTGCCACACACTTGTGAACAACCAGATCTCATGAGAACTCACTCACTACCATGAGGACAGCAATGGGGAAACCCGCTCCCATGATCCAAACACTTCCTACCAGGTCCCTACCCCAACACTGGGGATTATAATTCACATGAAATTTGTGGCGTTGGGAGGACAAAGAGCCAAATAATATCAATAAGATCATTTAGATTTTTAACCAAAGTGGGACACTAAAGGTAGATACCTCTCTAGTTTGAAGGCTGTATTAATCTATTATTGTATTGCTATAAAGAAATACCCAAGACTGGGCGATTTATAAAGAAAAGAGTTTTAATTGGCGTACAGTGCTGCATGCTGTACAGGAAGCATGGTGGCTTCTGCTCAACTTCTTAGGAGACCTCAGGAAACTTTAACTCATGGCAGAAAGCAAAGCAGGAGCAGGCACATCACATGTTCAGAGCAGGCGGAGGAGAGCAAAGGGAGAGGTGCCACACACTTTTAAACAACCAGATCTTGTGAGAACTCTATCATGCTAACAGCATTTGAGGAATGGTGTTAAACCATGAGAAAACACCCCTGTGATCCAATCACCTCCACCAGCCTCCATGTCCAGCTTTGGGGATTATATTTTGACATGAAATTTGGGTGGGGACACAGATCCATACTATATCAAAAGCCATCTCTTGACAGTGCTGTTTAATATTACTTTCTGCAATGATAGAAATTATCTACATCTATAGTGGCCAGTACAGTAACAAGTAGCCACATATTGAGGACTTCTGAGGATTTAAAATATGGCTACTGCAACCGAGGAAATGAAGTTTAGATTTTGTTCCTTTTTTTTTTTTTTTTGAGACAGAGTCTCGCTCTGCCACCCAGGCTGGAGTGCATTGGCATGATCTCGGCTCACTGCAACCTCTGCCTCTGAGGTTCAAGCGATTCTCCTGCCTCAGCCTCCCAAGCAACTGGGATTACAGGCACTCACCACCATGCCCAGCTAATGTTTGCATTTTTAATAGAGACAGGGTTTCACCATGTTGGCCAGGCTGGTCTTGAACTCTTGACTTCAAGTGATCTACCCACCTCGGCCTCCTAAAGTGCTGGGATTACAGGCATGAGCCACCGCGCCTGGCCTGGTTTGATTTTAATTAATTTAAATTTAAATAGCTACATGCTGGTCGATGAGACTATATTGGACAGTGAGGCTCTATAATACAGGGAATTGTTCTGATTTGTTCATTGTCGTATCCTCAGTGCTCAAAACTCTTCCTAGCTGTTCAATTAATATATGGTGAATAAATTTCAGCCCATGGGAAAGATTTCTTGGGACCCACATGTCTATATAATGTAATAAAAGCAAAATTAGTATGTAAGTTCTGGGCTGAACTGTAATCTGTTACTCTTCATCCTATTAAAAAACTCCTTATTTCAGATGTGTGTTAGTTCATTGCCATTCTGAGTTCCTAGAATCTCTCACCCAAGTATCTGTGCAGCTAAAGAAGACTGTACTCTCTTGACTTTGTTGCTTCCTCATGCCTGAGCCCTTTTTTTCCACACTGACCAATCCTGAGGAGGAAACACTGATCTATATCTTTTCCCTGATGCACCTTGACGTTGCTGAGAGGTTGGAGAAGGCCTCTCTTAACATGCACACAAAAGAAACTCTGCAGACATGGTGATCACACACCAGCTATACGCCTTCCTGATACTGTCTGAGCAGGGTCTCTGAAGTTAGCTAGTCTCATCCAACACCAATAGAAATCAGGACTGTGGTTACTTGTCTGCACTTACCTGTAGGAGGACGGGGATGAAGCAGAGGAGGGAGGATCTTTGCAACCTAGGGGCGCTGTGTGGTCATGTAGAAACCTCAGAGACTTAAAGTAATGTGAAAAAGTAATGGAGACCTTGGAGGACCTTGATATAACCAATTCACATTGTAGGCCACCTCACCAGTACTATAGGATAGGACACTTATATTTCCTTGTCCATGTTTGTAACTTTACTGACTTTCCAGCTTTTGGTTGAATATGCTGTGTAAGACTGTGGCTATGTGCCTTAATAATAACAGGCAGTGTACATTGATTTCCAAATATAGATGGAGACTATAAATTGACATTTTTAGGGAGAAACGCAACACGCCCCACCCAAAAAAGGAAATACAGAGCTAAGTTGGCAGGGCTTAGCAACTTGGTTCTACAGAAAGCAGGTGCAGAAGGTAGTGGCCCTTGAGAAGAGAAAGTGAACTGATAAAGCTGGATCTGCTCTATATCAGGCTCTTGGTCCAAAATTTCTATTATTCTTATGCTTCTTCCTACCATCCTGAGGCTTAGCATCCATTCCATGAGCCTCTGTGGGTCTTTCTGCTGCACCCACCCATGGCACCAATAGTTTCTTTTACTCTTTGAAGACTAAGTTCTTCATGGCAGCAGCTTTTATCTCAATCCCATCCTTTTCTTCCTTGACAACTCTTCTCAAGGGTTCCAAAATCAAAATCTATATTTGCCTAAGGAAGTGTGGTGGGGCAGAGAGCTTCATTTGTACCAAAGAAAACCATTTACGCTTCTGGTACTTGTTCATGGTAACACTAACTGTGTCTCCAAATCACCTGGGAACTTTAGAAAACTATGGATGCTTATGCCCTATTCCTAGAGTTTGGGATTCACTGGTCTAACGTGCAGTCAGAGATGAGAACACTGTTTAGATCCTCATCTATAAACATAAACAGACAAATAAGAATACCCTGAAAAAAAACAAATAATTTTAGAAACAGAAAAGGTGTGTGTGCGTGTACACACACACATACACATATATAAAAATACAGTATCAAATAATAGTATACAATAATAGTATAGTATACAACAATATTTATTACTTTATGTATTACAAATAAGTATTCGTTACCAAAATTATTTGATACTATATATATAGTATCAAATAATTACATATATATTCATATATATGTGAATATCTGTATGTGTGTATATATATAAAGAATTTTGAGAAACCATCAAATCTGTGAAATAAGCAAGAATGCTATAAAGAAGAGAAAACATTTGCATATAGAATTTAGGATTCTTTTAAACTTTTTCTTTCCTTGCTTAAACACCCCATTTCTTTGACCCCAGGCTTTTCGACCTCAGTACTGACATTTTGGGTCAGATAATTCTGTGCATTGCAAGATATTTAGAAGTATCTCTGGCCTCTACCTACTAGGTGCCAGTAGCATAGCCCCTCTTCCACCTGTGACTGCACTAGTTCTTCAGGAAAATTCTTCACTGGGCTGAGAAGACTGAAATGACAGAAATAAAATTCAGAATGTGAATAATAATGATCATTGAGATTCAGGAGAACATTGAACCCAATTTAAGAAAGCTAAGAATCACAGTAAAATGATACAGGAACTGAAAGACAAAATAGCCAGTATAGAAAAGAACGTAACCAACCTGATAGAACTCCAAAATACTCTACAAGAATTTCATAATACAATTGCAAATATTAACAGCAGAACAGACCAAGCTAAGGAAAGAATCTCAGAGCTTGAAGAATGGCTTTTTGAAATAAGATAGTCATACAAGAAATTTTAAAAAAAGAGAGAAAAAAAGGAACAAAAAAAACTTCTGAGAAATATAGGATTATGTAAAGAGACCAAATCTATGACTCATTGGCATACCTGAAAGAGATGGGGAGGATGGAAGCAACTTGGAAAGCATATTTCAGGATATCACTCATGATAACTTACCCAACCCAGCTAGAGAGGCAAACATTCAAATTCCAGAAGTACAGAGAACCCCCACAAAATACTTGACAAGGTGATAATGCCCAAGACACATAATCATCAGATTTTCCAAGGTCAAAATGAAAGAAAAAATGTTAAAGGCAGCTAGAGAGAAAAGACAGGTCACCTACAAAGGGAAGCCCATCAGACTATCAGTGGTCCTCTCAGCAGAAACCCTACAAGCCAGAATACATTGGGGTGCTATCTTCAATATTCTTAAAGAAAAGAAATTCCAACCAAGACTGTCATATCCAGCCAAACTAAGCTTTCCAAATGAAGGAGAAATAAGCTCCTTTTAGACAAGCAAGTGTTGAGATAATTTATTACCACCAGACCTGCCTTATGAGAGCGCCTGAAAGAAGCAGTAAATTTAGAAAGAAAAGACTAATACCAGCCACTACAAAACACACGCCTAAATGCACAGGGTGGTGACACTGTAAAGAAACCACACAAACAAGTTGGCATAAAAACAACTAACAACATGGTGATAGGATCAAATCTATACATATTAATACTAATCATGCATGTAAATGGGCTAAATGCCCCAATGAAAAGGCTCAGACTTGCAAACTGGATAAAGAAGCAAGATGCAATGGTATGGTGTCTTCAGAGGCCCATTTCACATGCAATGACACCCACAGGCTCAAAATAAAGGGATGGAGAAAAATCTACCAGGCAAATAGAAAACAGAAAAAAAGCAGGGGTTGTAATTCTACTTTCAAACCAAACAGACTTTAAACCAACAGAGATTAAAAAAAAAAAAAAAAAAGACAAAGAAGGGCATTGCATAATGGTAAAGGATTCAGTTCAACAAGAAGACTTAACTATACTAAATATATGCGCACCCAACACAGGAGCACTCAGATTCATAAAACAACTTCTTAGAGACCTATAAAGAGACTTAAACTTTCAAACAATAATAGTGGGAGACTTTACAACACCACTGACAATATTAGATCATTGAGGCAGAAAATTAACAAAGATATTCAGGACCTGAACTCAACACTGGACCAAATGGATCTGATATACCTCTGCAGAACACTCCACCTCAAAACAACAGGTTATACATTCTTCTTATCTGCACCTGGTACATACTCTAAAATTGACCACATAGTTGGACATAAAACTATCCTCAGAAAATGCAAAGGAACTAAAATCATACTAACCACTCTCTCAGACCACAGTGCAAAATAATAAAATTTAAGACTAAGAAAATTGCCGAAAACTATATGACTACATGAAAATTAAACAACCTGCTCCAGGCCCTAGAACTCCCAAGAGTATATACCCTTTGTCTTTAGCTATTAGGGTGGATAGGGAAGGCCCATCATGCAGGGGCAGAGCTAGGCGTGTCTGAGCTCAGACTGCAGTCACAAGGCTCACCCAGCTCTCAAGCAATCTGAAAGACTGGTCTCATTCCCACTGTGCCCCACTAACAGCTCTGACTCTTTTCCAGGCTGTGGGCAAGCAGGGCTTAGGAACTTGCCCCAGGCTACCCACCTCCCAGCTGCAAAAGAAAAGGGATTTGTTCTTCCTCAGCCTGTGGAGTCTGCATACCAGAGTTGCATCCTCCTTCGAGTTCTGGCCAGGATGCTTCTCACTCAGTTCAAATTGTTACAAAGTTCAGCTAGGGATTTGCTTGTCCCTATGTAGTTTTACCTCTTCTCCTCTGGTCGCCCTCCCAAGGGATGCCTGTGGTACCAGGAATGGCTTGCTTGGGGACCTAGCAAGCTACCAGGGCCTTTTTTGCTGCTTCTTGTACTGCTGTATTTTGCTCAGCTTTCTAAATTGACTCAGCTCCAGCTAAGGTCAGAAACTTCTCCCGAAAACTAGACCTTCAGTTTCCCCAGTGGGGGATGTGTTTGGGATTGGATGATCTCCCTTACCCACTTCCGCAGTTTGAGTACTCACAGTATTTGAGGTGTCTCCTGGGTTCTGCAGGAGCAGTCTGCTTCCTTCAGAGGGTCTGTGGATCCTCTTAGGATTCCTGGTTTGTTCTTCAGTCTTTCTGGAACTAAAATTCATGATACAATCCCCCACATGCTTCTCTGCCCATCTGAGTTAGAGCTATAATCTAGTCCTGCCTCCTGTCATGATGATCCCTCAATTGCTTTCCCAAAGCAATTGAGATTTCCCAAAGCTTTTTCGGCAGATAAATAACTTCAGCAAAATCTCAGGATACAAAATCAATGTGCAAAAATCACCAGCATTTGTAGGCACCAACAACACTTAAGATGAGAGCCAAATTGGGAATGAATTCCCATTCACAATTGGCACAAAAGAATGAAATATCTAGAAATACAGCTAACTAGGGAGGTGAAATATCTCTACAAGGATAACTACAAACCACTGCTCAAATAAATCAGAGATGACACAAACAAATGGAAAACATTCCACACTCACGGATTGGAAGAATCAATATCATTAAAGTGGCCATACTGCCCAAAGCAATTTATAGATTCAATGCTATGCCTATTAAACTACCATTGACATTCTTCACAAATGAGAGAAAACTATTCTAAAATTCATATGAAATCAAAAACGAGTCTGAACAGTCAAGGCAATCCTACGCAAAAGAACAAAGCTGGAGGCATCACACAACATGACTTTAAACTATATTACAGGGCTACAGTAACCAAAGCAGCATGGTACTGGTACAAAAACAGACACATAGACCAATGCAACAGAATAGAGAACCAGAAATAAGACTGCACACCTACAACTATCTGATCTTCAACAAACCTGACAAAAACAAACAATAGGGAAAGCAATAGGTGCTGGTATAACTGGTTGGCCACATATGAAAGATTAAAAGTGGATCCCTTCCCTACACCATATTCAAAAATTAACTCAAGATCAATTAAAGACTTAAATGTAAAACCTAAAACTATAAAAACCCTGGCAGACAACCAAGGCAATACCATTCAGGACAAAAGAACTGGCAAAGACTTCATGATAAAGATGCCAAAAGGAATTGCAACAAAAGCAAAAATGACCAACGGGATCTAATTAAACTAAAGAGTTTCTGCACAGCAAAAAAAAAACTGTCAACAGGGTAAACAGACAACCTACATTATAGGAGAAAATTTTTGCAAACTATGCATCTGACAAAGGTCTAATATTTAGCATCTATAAGGAACTTAAAGACATTTATAAGAAAGAAAAAACCAACCCCATTAGAAAGTAGGCAAAGGACATGAACAGACACTTTTCAAAAGAAGACATACATGCAGCAAACAAGCATATGGAAAAAAGCTCAATATCACCAATCATTAGAGAAATGCCAATCAAAACCTCAATGAGATACCAGCTAACACCAGTCAGAATAGCTATTATTTAAAAATTTAAAAATAGCAGATGCTGGTGAGTTCGTGGAGAAAAAAGGACACTATACACTATTAGTGGGAGTGTAAATTAGTTCAGCCATTGTGGAAAACAGTGTGGCGGATCCTCAAAGACATAAAAACAGAAATACCATTTGACTCAGCAATGCCATTACTGGGTATGCACCCAAAGGAATATACATTATTCTGTTATAAAGACAGATGCACACGTATGTTCATTGCAGCACTATTCACAATAGCAAAGACATGGAATCAATCCAAATGTCCATCAATGATAGACTGAATAAAGAAAATGTGGCACGTATACACCATAGAATACTATGCAGCCATAAAAAAGAATATGACCAGGTCCTTTGCAGGGGCATGGATGGAGCTGAAGTCCATTATCCTTAACAAACTAACATAGGAACAGAAAACTAAATATAGCATGTTCTCACTTTTAAGTGGGAGCTAAATGATGAAGCACATGGACCCAAAGAGGGGACACAAAACGGGGGCCTACCAGAGGGTGGAGGGTGAGAGGTAGAGAGGAGCAGAAATAATACCTATGGGTATTAGGCTTAGTACCTGGATGACAAAATAATCTGTACATCAAACCCTGTGACACGAGTTTATCTATATACTGCACATGTATCCCTGAATCTAAAATAAAAGGTTTTTTGTTATTGTTGTTGTTGTTTTAAAAAAAGAAGAGGTAACCAGACATAGAATGCCAAAAGCTTATTCAGTGGCAGTGAGACTCATGGGAAGAGGATGGCTTATAGTCATACATGCCTAGGTCTAAAGTGTGGTGTGGCCAAGGAACTTCCAGTTCTGGGCCTCAGTTTCTTCATCTGCACATGAGGGATTATGGAGACTAACCCATGCAAAGTTTGGATATGTGTAAGGCATCACGCAGAGTTTCTGGTCCATGGTCAGTATTCAATTAATGGTAGATCTTCCAGTGGGTAAAAGGCCATTCCTTGTTAACTTACCTCTGAAACTGGACCCATGGTTCTCAGTGCTCCTGGTTTGAATTCTGGCTTTAGTTTTTACTTTTTATGCTACTTGCTCCTGCCATCAGCACCTAGTCTATATTTTGTGTTTAACTTAGCCACTTGTCTCTCCTGTGCAACCTGCACTGGGGCTTTTGTGTCCTAGGATTTTCCTGTGCCCCTGTGACCTCTGGATTCAGCTTGCTCCACATTCCTGGCTTTGGTGCCTGGTCCACTGGGCCTGTGTCTGGCAAGGCTGCTACTGAGCTGAGACAATTAGGATTTTTAAAAAGTAGGAAAGGGAAGTATGAATAATGTTTATTAAAAGAACTAAAGAAAGGATAGCTACAGAAGTAGAGAGCCACATAATGAAAGCAGAAAAGTCACTAACGCAGTAACAACAAAGGCTGAACAATAGGGTGTTAAAAATAAGCCAAGGGTCTTTTTCTTTTGATGTCTACATTGCTGTCTACTCTCAATGCTGATGTAGCAGTAAAACTGCTATAGGTCAGAGAGCTTGAACCAAATGGGGAATCAACATTGAAGGAGTATTTGGAAACATGGTGAGTACCGTAGACAAAGAATAAACTGTTTGCCTACTGTGGGCAGGAGCCCACAAAGCGTAGGAGACATGTGCTTGCAAAGCAAATGCTGGCTTTTCGTGTATTTAAAAACTGCCAGGGACAAATTCTTCCCTTCTTTTCTACTAAACCTCCTGCCAATGCCAGCAAGCAATTTTAGCTGAAAACAAAACAAAAAACCACACCTATTTCAGGTTGGCCTTGCAATCTCCAACCACTGTCTGCAATACTGAAAACATACTTCCATATGATACTTTCTCTTCTTCCATGAGGTGGTGAGCTGGTGAGCTGAGGGCTTTAAAACCCGAGGCTAGAAATGTTCCCCTTGATGGAACATTCCTGGTAAGAAGAGGTTAGGACACAGCACATCAAAAAGGTTGACCAGAGTGAGGGAAACTTTAGATCTATGACTAACAACTGATAAGTTTGTGATCAACAATCTTCCTGCATTCAACCATCTGAGTACAGACCACTTACTTTATTTAACTGAAACAAAAACTGAATCTAATTTTCAAAGAAATGAGAGGACAACACTGGTTTTACTGATGCGTATAAAAGCAGATTGCTGCCTCAAGTTTAAAAATGTAAAGAAGCAGACCTTCCCAACTCTTGCCATTCCCATCAAGCCTGTAAATGGAAGGAAATCCTGGAGGGAGAGGGAGAAGGGAATCAGGGAGAAAAAGGGTGGAGCACAATAAATACATATGTGTCTGGTTATTGAACATGGTCTTTTACATCCTACCTGGAATGAGTAACACACAGACAGTTTCTGGCAAAACTTGAAAGAAGCTTTTATGTTTCAACTTTGGTGGATTCAGCTTGCTGCAATTCCCAGCACAGCCAGTCCTTGGAAAAAGAAGCACACAGAATCTGCGTGCCCTGGACCTGCCCTTTTATTCAGTCTCTCCCACTTCCTGGTTCCTAATTGTGACCTTCCAGACGTCTGGTTCCTCTTGGCTGCAGTCTTCTCACTAGGCTCTTGCTGTTTTTAAGTTTTGACCAGTCCTGTTAGCATAACCAACTTCACCTACTCATGGTACTCTTTCCTCTGGCTCTATCAAAGTTCCTTTGTGATAGAGGAAGCAAGAGATGAAGGTTATGGGCTGGTGGGTAAATGAAGCAGGGAAAAACTTGTAACTTTATTCACTTAACAAGTACTTGTTGAGTATTCAACCTGTGCCAGGTGCTAGGACTTCAGTGGTCAAGGTAGTCATCAGCTGAGCTTTAAAGAACCTACTCTTGTATGTGCTTGGGTTCTACTTAATACTGCACACAAGTAACATCTACTGCGCCCTTACTATATGTCAGGCATTGTGCAAAGACCTTCATCTTACCAAATCCCCCACCACAGCCTTATAAGGAGGTTAGTTTATCAGTTCTGTTTTGCAAACTAAAAGTCAAGAGGTTGAAATTCATAAAGGCTGTAAAAGGTGAAGCTAGGATTTTATCCAATGTCTAACTGCTGCCCCAGGTCCCTAAACTTCTGTGCTGCATTCCACTGGTTTGGAATCATAAATCCTTGCACATTATCACCCTTAAATGTTTATAGAATTGAACTATTTGTTCAGGAAAGTGCTTCAGGATTAGCCTTGTGAGTGAGAAGAAGGTGGTGCCATAGGTGATGATAATATGATGGATTACACACGTCCTGGAATTCTACCTTTGGAATTTACACTGGGAGGTGACTAATCACTTGCTTTTTCAGCTCTCTTTCAAAAACTAAATAACTCTAGAATATGGATGAAGATTCACATTGAGACCTAAACATCTTAATAAGAATTGGTTTTATTAGTCTTTTTCCCCTCTGGACATAATGAGCATCCCAGAAGAAGGGGATTTTGAAGAGTGTTCAGAATGCCAATGAGTCTCCCTTTGCGATTTGGAACCTAGGGCTGGTCCTGGGCTGTTGGATCTATTTCACTTGAAACCAGCTAGCCTCCTGTGGGACGTTATCTTTGGCTAAGCATCTATCTCAGACCATGGCATAACCTCTGGCCATTACTAAGTGTTTCTGAGAAACCCTCCACCCATCTGAATTTGCAATAATCTCCCTGTTTGGCTAAGTTGCCAATCAAAACAACATCCTCCTCTCTGGGCCAGTATGTTTTTTCCCAGCATGAAGAAGACAGTACTTGCTGGTGTCCTGCAGATTTGAAACATTGCAAATTATAGTCAATCAAGCTATCCTGAAGATTATGATAGGGAACCTGCTTTCTCCCCATGTTGGAAATTCTCTGTTGTCAGGGGAAAGGCACATCTCAGTAAAGCACAGTCCTGGGAAATTATTTTGAAAGACACAGCCATTTCATTGTCCAGGTCTGCAAAAAATAAGCATGGTCCCTTCTGGGACAGTACCCTTGTAACTCGGCTATTGTCTAAACTCCAAAGCCCTAAAGTTTTGTTTGGTTTATGGCTCAGCAGTGACATAGTTGCTGTCAATCCTAGTCAGACATAGCCTGCAAGCCTCTCTGGCTTGTAGGACAAAGCCCATCTTCACTGGGAAACATGAGTTCTAACATTGTTTTAGCCAGCGAAGCCCAGTAAGAGAAGGAAAATGTTAATTTCAGACCTACAAATTGCTTTCTTTCCTGAGCAGACCCAAGGGTGGAAAGAAGAGGAACCTTAGCAACGGTAATAATTTGTTTCAAGTCTGAGAACCTTCTGCCTTTTCTTTTTCCCCCCATAAAGAAGCAGGTGGCAGAAAGAGTCAGATGAAGTCCAGGTGGTGAAAGGATTAAGAATGCTCCAAGGAAATAAATTCTAAATCTGACCATCTTTCAAGCTCTCTATCAAAAATTTTTAAAATTTTATCCACTGATTTCCCCTTTTGAAGATTAGCACAGTAACAAATTCTTACATAGTGCTTACTCTGTGTTGGGCACTAATCTTTTTAAAAATTAATATATATTAAGTCCTTAAATTCTCAAATCAACTCTATGAGATAGAAAGCATTTTTATTTCCACTTAACAAAGGAGGCAATCAAGGCACAGGGAAGATCAATAATCCACCCAAGTGCTCTTAATAACTAAGTGGTTGAGTCTGGAGCTGAACGGCTCCAGTCGTAGCTCCAGGGCTTAAGATACTCCAAACACTTTTCCCAGAATAAAAGGGAGAATGTAAAGACAGATGAAACAGCATCAGTCGTTTATTTCCTTTGATGCAGTTGACCATGCTTTATAGTTGAATGACAAAAACTAATCCACAAGGCTCAATCAGCACTAATGCTCTCTGTCTCTGGAATTCCTCTATCCTTCTGTTTTTACCACTTCCTCCCTGACCTGGCTGCCTATTCCGTGTGCCAGCTGGTATCTGCAGACTGGTTATGTTAGAAATGGTGCTGGTGAATGTGTCCCCTCAGAAAAGTCCCCTTAGAGTGCAGCCCCCAGTCAGTGTTTCTGGGCAAATTAGACTAAACTACTTTCTTTTCAGATCTGTTACAGGAGCCCACACATGGATTCTGGTTAGACAGTATGTCATTTTCCAGAACTCAGCACATGACTGCCAAGGATGTAGGCTGTCCAAGGTTGTAGGCTGTCTACTTCCAGGCATTTTCTTCTAAATCCAAGTATCCCTGGGAGGGGCAACCTATTAAACAATAGTGTATCAGAAGGAGTTATTTATTTCTTATATGATGACTCAGGACACATGGACAGAATTTGATAGGAGAGTGGAACTTTATACCCTGAGAATTTTAAACACTGAGAAAAAATTTGGCGGACAACTGGAGAGGGGGTAGATACACCTCTCTAGACTTGTTCAAACACTCAAAATGTTAAAATACATTGAAAACAGGATGGTGTGGTGCTTTTTCTAGAAATAAAAGGTGCATAGAAAGAGACAAAGTTCTGTCTTCTCTCTCAAGGACAAATGGATTGGAAAGTAGGATTTGTTCTCAGGTAAGACACAAAATCAGAGGTAAATCCACGGGACTATGGAGGATCGCCCTTATAATAGTGTCTGAGAATATTCATGGAGAATATAGGATAAGGACTACACCCATTACTGGTTAAATGAAAAGGAGGAGAGTGAATATTTGACTAATAATTTAAAAATTCTCAATTTTATGAGTCAGAGGACTCATTGGAACGTTGCTGAGAATGAATCACAAAAGAGTTAATAAAATATTTTCAGTTGTATTCAGAATGTGTTATATTTTCTTTAGCAATGTGTTTACCTTCCTCGGAATACGTTAAGAAAAAGCAGGCTATGAAGGGTTGGGGGTCGGAGGCATCTAACCTGGTAGCAAACATTTGTTTTAAAAAAGCTACACGGCAGACACCCCACAAACGTGTATATGAGAAAACTACTACAGGTATACAACTTTGCTTAACATTGTTCTATTAAGTTCAAATATGTTTTTAAATAATCTGAAAAAAAAAGCCTGGTCCTGGTAGAATCAAACTACTAAGACAGCTTTAATAAAAATAGCTAGAGGCCGGGCGCTGTGGCTCAAGCCTGTAATCCCAGCACTTTGGGAGGCCGAGGCGGGTGGATCACGAGGTCAAGAGATCGAGACCATCCTGGTCAACATGGTGAAACCCCGTCTCTACTAAAAATACAAAAAATTAGCTGGGCATGGTGTTGCGTGCCTGTAATCCCAGCTACTCAGGAGGCTGAGGCAGGAGAATTGCCTGAACCCAGGAGGTGGAGGTTGCGGTGAGCCGAGATCGCGCCATTGCACTCCAGCCTGGGTAACATGAGTGAAACTCCGTCTCAAAAAAAATAAAAATAAAAATAAAAATAGCTAGAGCCTATATATTGGTAAAGGAAAAGAGAAAACAGATGTTTTCATAATTATAAACATAATTTGAGTCCGTATTATTTTGGTTTTCTTAGCCAATCAAGGAAGAAAACTATTATTAAAAGGTATTATTTAGGGCTATTTAGAGTCACTAAGGAATCAAGAAGCTTCAGCCTTCTAGCTCAGGTAGAAAAAAACTTCTTGAGTCTAGAAAAGAAGTCAGGGTGAATTTTGTTCTTATGTCTTAGAGTTTGAACTAGAGTTAAATTGAATTAAATAGTGATTACAACAGCTGAATTTAGTAATAAACAGTAGTCCATATGTAGGTTTAGAGATTTGTATTTTTATAAGTTTTTTTCCAGGTTATATTACTCTTTCTTGCAACTAGATGTTAATTCCCTTACCTTGATATTTAATATGAAGTTAAACTTTTTTTTTTTTTTTTAGATAGTCTCACCCAGTCATCCAGGCTGAAGTGCAATAGCACAGTCTCGGCTCACTGCAACCTCCACCTCTTGGGTTCAAGCGATTCTCTTACCTCAGCCTTCTGAGTAGTTGGGATTACAGGCGCCCTCTGCCATGCCCAGCTAAATTTTTGTATTTTTATTAGAGACGGGGTTTCACCTTGTTGGTCAGGCTGGTCTAGAATTCTTGACCTCAGGTGATCCATCTGACTCAGCCTCCCAAAGTGCTGTTGTTACCCAGGCTGGAGTGCAATGGTGCAATCTCAGCTCACTGCAACCTCTGCCTCCCAGGTTCAAGCAATTCTCCTGTCTCAGCCTCCCAAGTAGCTAGGAGTATAAGCTCCTGTCACTATGCCCTGCTAATTTTTGTATTTTTGGTAGAGACAGGGTTTCACCATGTTGGCTAGGCTTGTCTCGAACTTCTGACCTCAGGTGATGACCTGCCTCAGCCTCTCAAAGTACTGGGATTACAGGTGTGAGCCACTGCGCCTGGCCTGAAGTTAAACTTTTTAAAGAAACTATTTCATTAGTATTTTCAGTTCATTGAGTCAGGGATAACCTGTGTGTCAAACAAAATCATAACTAAGACATCCCCGTTTGCCTGGTGGCAGCTCCCAAAGAGAAGGAATGAAAGAAAAGTGGGACATTTGTATTTGTGGCGACTATCACAGTATACTTAGAAGCTCTGTGTAATGTTTCTGTTTTTAAGCGGTGAAAAAAGAGCCTCTAAGAGTTTCTTTTACCTGACCATTATCGTGCAGCCATGTCACAAAAGGAACCTGCAGACTATTCTATGTACCCATGTGTCTATTTACCTATTCTGCTTCCCTTCTCTTTAAAGAATTTAAACTTAGGTCTCAACTCATTGGCTTAGATATTTCCTCAGGTAAATAACTCCAAAGCGAGCTCTGAATCATACTTGCCTGAGGATATTTCAATGTACTCTTTTACAAATCCTTGTATCTAAGGTCTTCAGAGACTAAGGGAAAAAGATCCTGAAACATCCTAAAGAATTGGCAGAGGCCACGAAATATGAGATTGTTATGAGGGGGAATTTTGTTGAGACTTCTGAGGAAGGGGATGGTTTATTGTTCTGATTTCAGCAGTTGGTGAAAGGGATGTTGAGTGGATGCCAGGTAGGGAAATGAAACGTGTAATAAAAAAAAACCCTGCCATCAGAAATCTCACCACATCTTCCTAGCACTCACTGGAATTTAGTAAAACAGCTTTTGCAAAGTCACCTCACAAGTATAAACATTACATTTATGTCAGCCTACTGAACTAATCTGCCTGGGATTGGGATAACTTTCGGCTCCACCCACCAGAGAAAGAGGGGCATTCCTGAAATTATACCAGGGAGATGATTTGTGGTCTTAGGTAGGAAGAAACCCAGATAGGAAGGTTGAGCCCAGCCCTCACTGGTGACAGGCAGGCTGTACAAGATTACATGGCTTCAAAAGAAACTCCATCTCATCAGGAATGGATCTAGCTTGACAGATGCTGAGGCGATCTTAATATAGATTTGGCTTAAAGAGTGTATCCAGATCAGTAAATTTTAAATGATTGAAATCATAGAAAATATGTTCTTTGGTGACAAGGGAATAAAATTAGAAATCAACAACAGATAAGAATTTAGGAAATTCACAAATAGATGGAAATGAAACAACACACTCTTGAATAACCAGTGGGTCAAAAACTATCAAAAAAAAAGAAAAAAAAAAAAAAAAAAAAAAAAAAAAAAAAAAAAAAAAAAAAAATAGAAACTTTGAACATATCTATAACAAGTGAAAAGATTAAATCAGTGATTAAAAACCTCCCAAAGAAAAGTGCAAGACCATATGGCTTCACTGGAGAATTCTACCAAATACTTAAAGAAGAATTATCACCAATCCTTCTCAAACTCTTCCAAGAATTAAAAGAGTAGTTCCAATTCATTCTATGAGGCTATTAACCTGCCAGGCATGGTCACTGACGCCTGTAATACCAGCACTTTTGAAGGCCAAGGTGGGTGGATAATAAGGCTAGGAGTTTGAGACCAGCCAACCTAACATGATGAAACCCCATCTCTACTAAAAATACAGAAATTAGCTGGGAGCGGTGGTACATGCCTGTAATCCCAGCTACTCAGGAGGCTAAGGCAGGAGAATCGCTAGAACCCAGGAGTTAGAGGTTGCAGTGAGCCGAGGTTGTGCCACTGCACTCCAGCCTGAGCAACAGAGCAAGACTCTGTCTCAAAAAAAAAAAAAAAAAAAAAAAAAAGAGAGAGAAAACCATAGTATAATATCCCTTGTGAATATAGACACAAAAATGTTAAACTAGAGAAAAAACCATAGTATAATATCCCTTGTGAATATAGATGCAAAAATGTTAAACTAGATTTTAGCAATATGAATCCAATAATATGTAAAAGGGGTAATATATTATGACCAAGTTGTGTTTATTCCAGCAGTGTAGTGCTGACATAATATTTTAAGAAAATGAAATAATTAACTAAATTAAAAAACTAAAAAAAGATTCTGCTGAAATAAGTGAATATATTTATGCCAAACAAAACCAAAAGAAAGAACTTTGGTCTATCTCTCACACCATATTAAAAATACATAAAGATGGTTTATAGACCTAAGAGTAAAACCAAAACTGTAACACTTCTGGATGAGACATATGAGAAAATCTTTGGTACCTGTTAGGCAAAAATTTCTTTCACCCAACATCAAAAGCACTGTCCATTAAAAAGAGAAAAAGATAAATTGGACTTTATAAAAATTACAATTTTCTGCTCATCAGAAACACTGTTAAGAGAATGAAAAGACAAGCCACAGGCTGGGATGAAATATTTGCAAAGTGTATATTTGAGAAAGAACTTGTATCCAGAATATTAAAGAATTTACAAAAGTCAGTAGTAGAAAACTGTTAAAACTAGGCAAGATATTTGAACAGATACTCCTCTTCATTAAAGAAGATATTCAGATGACGAGTAAGCAAATGCCAAGATGCTCAATATACTTAGTCATTAGAGAAATGCAAATTAAAATCCCAATGAGATAACACTACACACCTATTAGAATGGCTAAATTTGTTGTGAAGATGTGGATGAAAATGTGGAATAACTACTTATGGAGATGTAAAACTGAAACAACTACTCTGGAAAAGAGTTTGGCAGCTTCTCACAAAATTAAAAATATATCTACTCTATTGTCAGCCACTTCTCTTTGGTATTCACATGAGATAAATAAAAACCTATGTCCACATGAAGACTTGTACACAAATACTCATAACAGCTCTATTTGTAGTAGCCCACTTCTGGAAACAACTCAAATATCTATCTACAGATGAATAGATAAATTGTATCATATCTATTCAATGGAATACTACTTACTCAGCAATAAAAGGAATGACTGATACATGGAGCAACATGGATGGATATTAAAAGTTATCCTGGGTGAAAGAAGACAGAGTGTGATTCTATTTATGTAAAATTTTAGGAAATGCAAATGAATCAAGTGACAAAAAGCAAATCGATAGTTTGCTGGGAGAGCAGGGGGTAAAGGGGAATGTGGAAAACTGGGAGGGAGGGACTCCCAAGAAGATAGTTGTGGTCTGAATGTTTGTGTTCCCCCCAAATTTATATGCTGAAACGCAAACCCCCCAAGGTGATGGTATTAGGTGGTGAGCCCTTTTGGGAGGTGATTAGGTCATGAGGGAGGAGCCGTCATGAATAAGATTGTTACCCTTATAAGATAGGCCCACGGGAGCTCCTTTGCCCCTTCTACCTTGTGGGGACACAAGAAGAAGGCTCCGCCTATGAAGCAGAGAGAGAGCTGTCACCAGACACTGAATCTGCCAGTGCCTTGATCTTGTACAGTCTCAAGAACTGTGAGGAATAAATTCTGTTGTTTATAAGCTACCCAGTTTATGATATTTCGTTATAGCAGCCCTGAAAGACCAAGATAGGGTCCAAGGAAATTTTGGGGGATGATGTATGTGTTCATTCTCTTGACTGTGGTGATGGTTTCATAGATATAGATACAGCCTCAAAATTCATCAAACTGACACTTTAAATATGTATAGTTTATTGCACGTCAATTATACTTAAATAACAAAACATTTAAAAAATAAAACTATGACTATAGATTGAAGTTTTAAAAATATATTCAATGAACAAAAACGGAAGTTTTGATATTGTGGCTAAACTCCCTTTTTTACTACCAGAATGAAGTAGTAAGAAGTAGGTATATTTGCTAAGATATTGCCATGCACTAGTCATAATTTTACATACTTTACATATGTTAGTTATTTAACATTCACAACATCCCTGTGGGATATATAGCCCTGTTAGACCATTTCATAATTGGAAAACAGATGGACTGAACCAAGTACTCAGTGCTAAAACTGGCAAAGTCAGGATTTAAATCATTCTTTTTTTGTTGTTGTTGCTTTTTTTTAATTGCATTTTAGGTTTGGGGGTACATGTGAAGAACATGCAAGATTGCTGCATAGGTACACACATGGCAGTGTGATTTGCTGCCTTCCTCACCTTCACCTATATCTGGCATTTCTTGACAACTACACTCACTACCTCATGTGAGACAAAGCATTCACCTAATTGTTAAACTGTGCTTGCTGTCTTGAATGAGAAATACTAGACTAGGAGAGACACCTCCAGAGAGCCAGGGAGGAGGGCTGAATGAAGACCAGAAAGAATCACCCAGAACCGAGTCTGGAGTGATAAATAGCCCAGACCTTGCTCCACACCTGTCCTGCAACTGCGTTCTGACTGTGTATACCACTTTGCTGTCTGTCGAGTAATTCAGCCTAGACCTGACTCTTTGTCTTATTTGTGCAGGTGACTCTGTTTCTGCTCCAGGCCAACCTTAATTAATGCTCAAGTTTCTTCACCAGTTTTTACAGCAAATTCAACCACACTAAGCATCTCCAAACTTTTTTTTTTTTTTTTTGTTAATTTTAGTGGAGATCTGGAGAGTGATAGGAAAGTCACATCTCCCAATGCACTGCTCCATCTCCCACCTCCTGCAGCTACCTGTTTCTCTAGGCCTCCCCTCCCTTCTCCAGCCAGACTCACTCACTCCATCTCCTCTGCAGTGCTTGGTCCCAGTCTTCCATCTACTTTCCTTCTTCACTGAAAACCAAGGTTGTGTCTTTTACCGTCCTCATTGCTATCAAAGCCATTTCTCCCTTAGGAAATTCTCTTGCCAGCTGCTAAGAAGATACATTTGCTTCTATATGCTGACAGAAGTTCTTGCTGCCTTCCCAAGGCTGGCCTAACAAGTGTGTTGCTGTTGTAACCACATCTAAAAAATGTGTGGTCAATAAAAAAGATATGGACTCAAGTGTCCCATCAATGGGTAACTGGATAAAGAAAATGTGGTATGTATACACAATGGAATACTATTCAGCCATAAAAAAGAATGAAATAATGTATTTTGCAGTGACATGGATGGAACTGGAGGCCATTGCCAGAAGTGAAACAACCCAGAAACAGAAAGCCAAATACTGCATGTTTTCACTTAGAAGTGGGAGCTAAATAATGTGTACACATGGGCAAAGAGTGTGGAATGATAGACACTAGAGATTTGGAAGGGTGGGGGCACAGAAGGTGGGGAGATTATGCGAAATTACTTAATGAGTACAAAGTACATTTTTCAGGTAACAAATCCAGTAAAAGCCAAGACTTCACCACTGTGCAATATACGCATGTAGCAAAATTTCACTTGTACCCATTAAATTTATACAAACAAAAAATGCATAAAGAATGGGAGAGGACCTTCCTCTCAAAGAAAATCTCAGCCTTTGGTTATTAAAACAAAGGCCAAAGCTCATGCACACCTCAGAAATCTGGTCTAGAATTTTCAGACTGATGTCAGATATCCACTGGTGGCTAGTGGGCGCATCTGCATCAATTTGTATGGTTTTATTAAGGAGGGAATTTAAAAAAAAAAAAAAAAGCTTGCACACTTCTGTTCTCCCTGTTAGCTTTGCACAGTTGCCTTTCTAGGGCTTGCAAAATATAGTTTCAAATGTGAAGGGGGCATTTATAACTCAAGATCGCAGGCCTCCAGAGGCAAGAAAAACAATACTAAGATAATGTCTGCCACCAACCAGAATTGTCTCTCTTACCTCCTCTGTGACTGCATTTGAGGGAATAAGGGCTAGAAAGGCAGGCAGAGAGAGTGGATGGGGCCTCTCCAACAGTTTGGACAGAATGAGGTGGAGAGCGGAATAAATACTGCTCAAGGAAGTGAAAGGTGCTATGGGGTTTGTAATGCCTCTGTTGTTCTGCTAACTCCCACACTCTTGAGATGACTAAGCAGCTGATTCATTGTGGCACATTCAGAAAAACAGCTAAGCCTTGAGAGAGGCTCATGCAGGAGCAGAGGGTATGCATGTGTAGGTGTGTGCTGGGGGAAGGGGGTGGTGTTTGTCAACATGTCTTTTGATGAGCAGTCACAATGTTTTAGAAGGGCTTGAGTTAGCTGCCAATATGTTTAAAGAAACACAAAAATGGGATTTTTTGAAGAATGAAAAATCAGAATTCGTGAATATCAGCTGATCTGACACCCTGTGTTACTTTAATGGCTTCCTAACTGGTCTTCCTGCTTCCATCATTTCCTCTCTTACATGGACGCTTCACCTCTCCTGAGAATCACACTGCTTCTATTTCCACCCGGCAGCCAGAAGGATCCTTTTCCAATGTAAATGAAATTATGTCACTTCCTTGATTAAAATCTTCCCATGATGTCCTATCTCACTCAGAGTAAAAGTCAGAGTCCCAGGAATGCTCTGCAAGACCCTAGCTGCTGGGGCACCCTGTTACCTTTCACCTGTCCTATTCTTCCCCCATCTCTTCCTCTCTCTCCCCTTCTACTTTCCTCTCCTCCTCCTCCTCTTTCTTCTCCTCCTCCTCCTAGTATAGAAAGTAGAGCCAGATTATTCTCTGGCTCTATTTTCTGTGTGTTTTTGAGTAAATTACTTAACTGGTCTGTGCCTCACTTCCTCATTGGTCAAACGAGGCTAAAAATCGTATCTTGCTTGTAGTGCTGTTAGGAGGACAAAATGAGTTAATATTTTTAAAGCCCTTAAAACAGTGCCTGGCACATAGTAAGAACAATCCCATTGCTCCTCTAATCCAGCCATGTGGGTTTTCTTAATTTTGCTCAAATAAGATAGGTTTCCTTCTGCCCCAGTGCCTTTGCAGATGCTCCTCTCTCTGCCTGGCCATGGCTTCCACAAATACCCATCTCTTTCCAGCCTTGCTTACTTGTATTTGAGGTGAATCAAAAATTGAACCAAAACCCAAGTGGACTAAAAAATAAACAAACAAAGGCCAGCCAGGAAGAAATAAAGAGTATTAACTGAATTCAGGAAATAAATAGAAGAAAAAAAAAATCTCAAAACAAAGACTCATTTATAAGGTGGCTTTAGGAGAAGAGATTCAAATTAACATTTAACAAGAAGCATTGAAGAAAACTGGAAAACAACCAAGAGAATTAAAATGTATAATAATTTTTTTTTAGAAAATCATGAGGACACCTAAATTAGATATGGATCAGCACTGTCTAGTTTACAATTTACCATATAAAGCCAACTTATTGCTCTAAGTATTTTGGCCCAAGCATCTGGAACCAGCTTGTCACCATCTCTGACTATTGGAAAACGTTTTTGCCAATTGCTTCCCTTCTGCTTCCTTTTCTAGTCCCGTCTGAACTGTCTTGTCTGGCCCTGTTGCCTCCCAGGAAGCCACAGATCCTGACTCCTTGTGTTTGTTTCTCAGCCAGGATGAGAAACACTCATCACCTTCTTCTTTCCAAACAGCAAATCACACTCCATGCCCGGCTCCCCCAGCGGCACCACTCCCTCTTCACAGGTGCCTTCCCTCACGAGATCCAGGTCCTCCATTGACACTACACTTCTGAGAATCACACTGCTTCTGTTTCCACTCTGCATGCCGGTTATTGCTTTCATCCGTTCAATAAAGATTTATTTTAAGTAATTAAGTCCTGATATGTTTTGTTTTTCCACCAGGGAACTTTGTACAATTTTATGTTTTTAAAAATTATTTCCAGAAGATCTGAACAATTATAAATGGAGACTTCAGTATGCGTACCTTAAGTAAGTATCACCTGTTATTCAGAGACAAGGAGAGGATGGGAAAGGTGCCTTCTCCACATTCCCTCTCTGGTCCTGGGAAGTTGAGGCCGCATAGAGGGGTCTCCTCTAAGCAGTCTGAAACATTGTTTATAACTCCTGGTTGGCCCTGTCCTTGATCATGCCTTTCCTGGACTCCACAGAACTATGGGGCTATGTATAAAGGCTCTGTCCAGCCAGTAAGAAAAAAAGAGACATTTTATCTCATGCCTGACATGAACCTGCCTCCTCTTTTATCCTGAAGTGAGGCTTGTCTGGGAAACCTGGGCTCACTAAAAGGACTCAGAAACGTATCAGCTGTTGAAGGTGTGAAAATGAATGTCATATGACTGAAAAGTTTTCAAAATTTTAAAAACTTCAGGAGGGGGAAGAGGAACAAAACTATAGAAACAAACAAAATCTCAAAATAAGAGTGTGGATTTTGGGTGATGTTTGAGCTAGAACTCTAGGAAGAGTAGAGAGGAGAGAGTTATTGGCTTTTCCCTCAGCAACTTTTTTAAAGGCACTTATGAAACTCAGATGCTGATTTTTTTTTTCCTTTTCAGGTAACCTTGTCTAATTTAACTGTTCTCTGCCCCTTTAAATGAGATCATGTTTTGGGGTATAGGAAAGAGTTCTGTGAATTTGTTCCAGAATAGATGATGTCAATTCAACTGAGGTCTATTTGATTACAGAAGATTTCCCTTCCTAAAATGCCAACGATGTCACCATTCTGCCACAGGCCTCTACTCTTCTAGTCTCTCCTTAAACCAGAGCAGTCTCCTTTGACCAGAGTTGGGAGGAGGTGAGCTGACTCCACATTTCCACCCTGACGAGCATTGCAATGACCTGCTCAGGATGTCACTGCTCACTGTCTCTGGCTTTTGGCAGAAAGAAGACGGAGCAAGAAACAATCCCAGAGAAAGGGATAAATTAAGAGTCCAAACAATATTCATGAGGTTTTTTTTAATTAAAATTGATGTTCACACAAATGTCAGTCAGTTCTATAAGTACTGATTCTAGAGAAGTACTAATTAGTACATTTTAACAATTGAAGGCCATGTTAATATTCATTTCTGTAGATGCACAAAATACCACTTGCCCCAGTTTCCCATTGAATCCAAATACTACTGCAGTCTGTGATTCTGGAAGATTGCACCACTTGAGTTCTGACTTTTGAAATTACCTATGTTTTAAAATATAAAATGAGCTGATTCTTAAAATTCAGAAGTGAATTTTAAGAATTCACTTTCAGGCTGTTACATACCTTGAGAGTGTCAGGGTTTGGGGGGCAATTCTGTGAGTGTCCCCGCTCCCTTCAGATTTTGCCATCTGCCCCACACACACCATTCCCCACCCCTACTCTCTCCTACCGCCCCTGGCTGAAGCCTGCCTGTTGTTTACACGTTCTGTGCTGTGTTATACAGAAGAGTGGTTAACGGCCTCTTAGCTCCATGACCTTGGGCGAATCACCAAATCTCTGTGCTGTATTCGCCCCATCTTTAATATAAGAGATAATTTAGAACTTATAAGGCTATAAGGAATAAAATAAATTAAGATGTATACAGTGCCTAGAACAGTTTAGCAATGTAGTGTGAATGTTAAATATTATTTTCCAATCCTTGTGTTCACACTATTCCTCTGTGAGCCCCTCCAGGATTGTTCTCTCTGATAATTTAGTACCTCCCTGTCTGTCAGTTCAGATAAATTTCTTCTTCGTGTGAAATCATTACCTGTACCTTGTACTTAGTGCATAGCATATTCCATGTATTATTTATTTTTTTCTTATGAACCTTTTTTTCTGCCTCAATTAGACTGATCTCAAGGACAGTAATACTCCTCATACTTTTTTTTTCTGTGTCCTGTTGAGTGCTTTGCGCACAATAGATCTTCAAATAAATTTTTGTTATTGAGACTAGTGAAGACAGCAACAATGCAGAATCTGGAAAGAAAAGCATGGCAAAAAAATAAAGTATGTTGGTATGGTGTGTTGGTTCCTGTTCTTACACTGAAGAATCCAGATGATCTATGCAAGCAAGAAGGCAAAAAATTTTCATCTTTTCTGGATTGGTGAGCCTGAAATGAATCATTTCCTTTGTGAATATGATGTGGGTTTTATTTGAAATGTCTCTAAAAACCACACAGAAATTTTCGTCTTTCCACAGATTGGTCTGCTAAGGAAAGATACTGGCATCTTGCAGTCAGTGCAGCTCTGATTCCTGTTTAGCACTTATCCCACAATAGTCTGCCGTCCCTCTGCAGAAATCTCTGCAGAGCTTTGGCCTAAGGGTGGCTCAGCACTCTGTCACCACATGTGATTATCTAGAAGGGAGGGACCTGTATGACTAGTGTTCCTGGTGGGATTCTGGTAGTAAGATATATGCACAAACGTAACTGCTAGAGAGTGGAGGGCAGAGAGAGACATGTATAATGGTAACTTTACACCTCTACTGCATAGCGGGAAGAGCCTGTTCAGTCTGTCTTAGTTTAGAGGATGTGGATTTGTCTTGGGAAAAACTGAATTTAAGAGTTTGCTCCAAGTCTGAGCTTAGCACTTGGAAAACAACTGTCAAATTCATGTCTATTGAATTAAGAAATTAGTGAATGAGTGAGTGGCCTTAGGAGATATGGGTGGTTCTAGGCCCTCAACTCTGAAAGGTGTGAAAAAGACTAGGTTGGTCTGCGTATCTGTCTCTGTGGTTTAAGCCACACCTGGGATGGCTACTGAGTTATGAAATAAAAGGGTGTCATGAACTATTGCAATTTTTCTACCCAAGGCTCTAAGCCTTATAAAATCCTCTAATCTATTCTTAAAGTCATCTAAGACACAAATGTGGTCATATTACAGACACTCCTTCAATGACCTTTTTTTTTTTTTGGCTGCGCTTGGAAAAAGTCCAAAGCCCTTGCATAGCATGCAAAGTTCTCTATGTTCTGCCTTCTCCCTTTTCTCTCCATCTCTTATCGCTCTTCTGTGTCATATTCAAAATCCCATGTCTTATGCTCTGACTATGGAAAGAATTTACTGTTCTGCAATGTGTCAGATTCTCTTAAGCCTTCCTGCCTTTGAATTCCTCTATCAGGAATGACCACTAGCCTTTTCTGCCTGGCTAATGTCTACTAATTTCCCAAAGATTAGCTCACGAGTTTCCTCCTATGTGGCACTTTCTCTGATTCCCAACCAGGAAGAGTTAGGTGTTCTCTTTCTCTATTCTCCCAGCAATCTTTGCCAATCTCTTTTGTTATACATTTGTCTTTGCCTCTCCAGACTGTGACCTAATTGAGGGCAAATATTCCATTGTACTACAGAGCATAATTTTGGTAGATAGCTATTGTTGTCTATAAATATAATTATGAATTATAATACAGCATAATGCTTATATGTGTTTGAGTTGAGCTTGTGTTTGTATCATAGAACCTCCATTTTCTGAACTGCGCCACTTTTGTAACCTCTCTAAGGCTCAATTTGTTCATCTATAAAATGGAGATAATAATCATATCTACCTCATAGCCTTGTGTGAATATTAAATGAGAGAGTAACTGTGAATGTTTTAGCACATTGCCTTGAACACAGTATGTATTCAATTTTGTAGCAGCAGGCCCAGCTGGAGATAGAATTTGTTTTTGTTTGCTTTACTTCAAAAAGAAAGGAGTGGCCAGGTGCAGTGGCTCACACCTGTAATCCTGGCACTTTGGGAGGCCGAGGTTTGGTGTATCACTTGAAGTCAAGAGTTCAAAACCAGCCTGACCAACATGATGAAACCCCGTGTCTAGTAAAAATACAAAATTCGCCGAGCATGGTGGCACATGCCTATACTATAATCCCAGTTACTTGGGAGGCTGAGGCAGGAGAATCTCTTGAACCTGGGAGGCAGAGGTTGCAGTGAGCCAAAATCATGCCATTGCACTCCAGCCTGAGCAACAAGAGTGAAACTCTCTAAAAACAAACAAACAGAAAGAAAGGAGCTAGAAAACCACTTTGAACTCATTAAGATCAATGTTCCTTAGGTTCTTGAGGTTGAGATAAAGGATATTGTTTGGAATCACTATAGGTGGCTACCATTAGAAGGTAACTGACTCATTGTCTGGGGAACAAAAAGGACGGAAGAACATATTATGCTTTGAAGTCTAAACTCAGCACTAGAAAGGAGAAGATGAGGATGGGGTCTACATCTCTACATTGGCAAACTACTGAGGCAAATCTGTCTCTGTACTATGGATCTGACTTGCAGCTAAAGTGGAGTGAGCCTGTAAAAGGAAGAAACACTGATATACAAGGACTGGAATAAAGAACTGGCCCTGCAACTGAGTGCTGGGCCCATGTCTCTTGGCCAGTTTCGCCTTAGCCCTCAATGCCTTACTTCCCACAGTCAGTGGTGCTGGAATGAAATCTACTTCCCAGCCCCAAATACACTTACACTGAGCAGAATAGAGTCCAAGGTCTGGGATTGGTTCCCATTACTGGCAGGTAGAAGGATAGGCTTGTTCATCAATTTTCTGGATTGAACTAGGTCATGTTTGTACACAAGAACATTTTGGAAGGAGTGAGGTAGTGACCTCATTATGATATTGTCATTAATTGTAAAATGAATGGATATTGTAAAGTGCAGTTGATTTCAAATTGCTTAGTAATTTCCAATTGGACTGAATCACCACAGAGTTGCACAAAATATTCTATTGAAGTATGTGAAGAAAACATCAGAACTTCTATTTCTATTTGTTTGTGTGTGTGTGTTTAATATTATTTTTTTATTGTACTTTAAGTTCTGGGGTACATGTGCAGATCATGCAGGATTGTTGCATAGGTACACACATGGCAATGTGGTTTGCTGCCTCCATCCCTCTGTCACCTACATCTAGCGTTTCTCCCCATGTTTTCCCTCCCTGGCCCTGTTTTAAAAAATACATAAAACAATAAAAATAGCTCTTTTCTCCTATTTATGTTACAGATTGACATGGGCTCCCTCACTGGATCTGAATATCAGATGGTCATATATCATAGACACATGTGAGATCCCACGGGAAGGGTAGAACCTCCCACCATGGAGGTTTGACAGGCATCTTCTCTGGCTGGCTTGCTCGTAATGTATTGTGATTTATGTGTGCTTGGCTAAGTGTATTTACAGTTACAGTGTTTGGTTTAACCTAATCTCATAAAATGGAAAACTGGCATAAAAAAGATTTCTACAAAACACAAAAATCCATATCCTGAAGATAATACTAACAATTAAAATTTAAAGAAAGAATAAAAAATATCAAAACTGTCACTTTTCTATATTTTTCTGTATAGAATGTCAGCCACAAAATGAGGTAAAATTATGCCTTAAACAAACCTGATGGTATACCACATACAAGATATTTTTAAAGTAAATTTTGTATCTTCTTTCAAGGTAAAGAGAGTATTTTAAAAATTAGTGAGAAGATAACTGCTTTTCAAAAGAAACCCACACTCTAAAAATGGCTTTATAAAAATAATGCTTCCATTAATAAGTGATTTTGCTGCTGAAAATAATTTAATGTTATTAGGTATTACTCTTTCTCTATATACCTTAAAAAAAAAAAAAAAAAAAAAAAACCAAAACCCTTGAAAATAGAATTTCCTGAGCAATTTTAAAAATCTTCCAAAAATATTCAGTGTGGTGTTGATCCATTTGCTTAAAATACATAAAAGTACAATTCCTTGCAATTCACTTGCAAGAATAACTGACATCAGTATAGTATATGTGAAAAAGACTAGGTAGGTCTGTGTATCTGTTTCAGTGGCTCAAGCAACACCTAGAATATCTACTGAGTTATGGAATAAAACAGTGTCGTAAAGTATTATAATACAATTTTTGTGTATATATACATACATATATATATACATATATATGTGTGTGTATATATATATATATATATA
>NW_016107516.1:1355784-1375195 GCF_001604975.1 Cebus imitator
AAAAAAAAAAAAATACTCAAAATTGCTCTCTTTGAATTAAGAAAGAAAAAATTACATTTACATTTATATACTATCTTTTATTTAATAGAGTAACAGGAGCTAGATCATTGGGTAATCCAGAAACTGCTACCATTTCCAAATAAAAGTGTTCCCATCTACCTTGTCTCTGGAGAATGATGCCGACAGGTTGCAGTGATAATGGAAGAAATAAAAGGCATCCAACTAAGAAAAGAAGTCAAACTGCCTATCTTCACTGATGCTATGATTTCATACCTGGAAAACCCTAAAGACTCTGCCAGCTCCTGGAACTGACAAATGACTTCAGTAGAGTTTTAGGACACAAACGTCAATATGCAAAAATCAGTAGCATTTCTATTCAAAAATGACATTCAAACTAAGAGCCAAATCAAGAATTGAAACCCATTCACAATAGCCACAAAAAGAATAAAATACTTAGGAATACATCTAGCCAAGGAGGTGAAAAATCTTTAAAAGGAGAGCTACAAAACACTGCTCAAAGTAATCATAAACGGCACAAACAAATGAAAAAATGTTCCATGTCATGGATCAGAAGAATCAATACCATTAAAATGGCCATACTGTCAAAGCTATCTACAGATTCAATGCTATTCTTATCAAACTACCAAAAAACTACCAGAACTAGTTTTTTCTAGTTCTGCCACTTTTCACAAAACTAGGAAAAAACTATTCTAAAATTTGTATGGAACCAAAAAAGAGGCTGAATAGCCAAAGAAATCATAAGCAAAAAGAACAAAGCTGAAAGTATCATATTACCTGATTTCAAATACACGTAACCAAACATCATGGTACTGGTACAAAAACAGACACATACATCTATGGCGCAGAATAGATAATTCAGGAATAAAGCTACACACCTACAGCCATCTAATCTTTGACAAAGTCAACAAAAATAAGCAATGGGGAAGAGACTCCCTATTCAATAAATGGCACTGGGATAGCTGGCTAGCCATATGAAGAATGAAACTGGACCACTACTTTTCACCATACACAAAATTAACTTAAGATTAAGTGAAGACTCAAATGTAACACCTCAAACCCTAAGAATACTAGAAGAAAACCTAGGAAACATCATTCTGGATATTAACCTTAAGAAAGGAGTAATGACTAAGTCTCCAAAAGCAATTGCAACAAAACCAAACATTGATAAGTGAGACATAATTAAAGAGCTGCTGCACAGCAAAAGAAACTATCAACAGAATAAACAGACTGGTAGAAAATATTTGCAAACTATGCATCTGACAAAGGTCTAATATCCAGAATCTGTAAGGAACTTAAATCATTCAACAAGCAAATAACAAATAACACTATTAAAAAATAGACAAAAGACACGGATGCTTCTCAAATGAAGACATACAAGCAGCCAACAAACATATGAAAAATTATAACATCACTAACCATCAGAGAAATGCAAATTAAAACCACAATGAGATACCATCTCACATCAGTCAGAATGGCTATTATTAAAAAGTCAAAAAACAACAGATGCCGGCGGGGCTGCAGAAAAAAGGGAACATTATATGTTGTTGGAGGGAATGTAAATTAGTTTAATCACTGTGGAAAGCCATTTGGAGATTTCTCAAAGAATTTAAAATAGAACTACCATTTGACCCAGCAATCCCATTACTGAGTAAATAAGTCATTCTA
Organism: Cebus imitator; assembly: GCF_001604975.1. Classification (NCBI taxonomy): domain Eukaryota; kingdom Metazoa; phylum Chordata; class Mammalia; order Primates; family Cebidae; genus Cebus; species Cebus imitator. The sequence goes on from NW_016107516.1 coordinate 1,357,471, forward strand.
CCAAAAAGACACAGGTACTTGTATACTTGTATATTTATTATGGCACTATTCACAATAGCAAAGACATAGACTCAACCTAGGTGCCCATCAACGGTGGGTTGGATAAAGAAAATGTGGAATATATACAGTACGGAACACTACACAGCCATAAAAAAGAACAAAATCTTGTCCTGCAGCAAGATAGATACAGCTGGAGATCATTATCCTAAGTGGATTAACGTGGGAACAGAAAACCAAGCACTGCATGTTCTCACTTATAAATGGGAGCTAAGCATTGAGTATACATGGACATAAAGATGGGAACAATAGACACTAGGGACTACTAGAGTGGGGGGGGGGGAATCTTGAAAAAACATTAGGTATTATGCCCACTAGCTGAGTGACAGGATCAATGGTAGCCCAAATATATGAGCACCATGCAATATATCCATGTAACAAATTTTCACATGTACTCTCTGAATCTAAAAGTTGGAATAAAAAATACATAAATAAAATGGCATATCAGTGATGACAATATTTACTTCATCAGGTTATTCACCTAAAAAGTTCTAGCATTGGGCCAAGTGTAGTGGCTCATGCCTGTAATCTCAGCACTTTGGGAGGCAGAGGTGGGTGGATCATTTGAGGTCAGGAGTTCGAGACCAGCCTGGCCAACATGGTGAAATCCCATCTTTACTAAAAATACAAAAATTAGCCAGGTATGGTGGCAGCTGCCTGTAATCTTAGCTACGCAGAAGGCTAAGGCAGGAGAATCACTTGAACCCAGGAGGCGGAGGTTGCAGTGAGCTGAGATAGCACCATTGCACTCCAGCCTGGGTCACAGAGCGAGTCTTCATCTCAAAAATAAAATAAAATAAATAAAATAAAGTTCTGGCCTGACAAAGAAGTCACTCAGCACATACTCATTTCCTCTCCTCAAAGAGAATCATCAAAATGTAACTACGAATGTTCCTCTGGATTACATATCACAAAAAGAGATGAGAATTTAATTATTATTTACTTTTAGATAAAAAGCAGTTCTGGCCAGGTGCAGTGGCTCACACTTGTAATCCAAGCACTTTGGAAGCCAAGGTGGGCAGATCACCTGAGGTCAGGAGTTCAAGACCAGCCTGACCAACACAGTGAAATCCCGTCTTTAAAAAAAAAAAAAAGTTCTTTTAGAGGAAAGCAGGGAACTACAGTAGAGGTAGAGAAATCTTTACAAAATTATCCCCTCCCTTCCAAGAATGCATTCCCAATTACCCTTACACGATCATGCTATTGGACTTGGCAATAGTGACTAACACTTTATCCACTATTTTTAACTCTGGTGTCTGTAATTAACAAAGACAAATATTTAAGTCAAGTTAAACAATCCTGAACAATCCTTTTTAAAAATGGAATTAGAAAGCAATTGGGGTAAACAACGACAATAATATCAACAAAAGAAAAACAACTTAAAGGCACCTACCTCATGGGAGGCGGATTGTGTGATGGAAAACTACATGCTATCTACAATTGTATGATATAATCATATAAACCGGAGTTTATAAAGGTTTCAATAAAATAATACCAGTTGAAAGGTATTATCAGGGTTTCAATTCCAGCTACAAACATAAGCACTGTGTGTTCCGGAGACTACATTTCCTTGGCTGTGAAATGAAGATAATACCTTCTGTGAAAGTAAAATCGTAAATATAGTACACTCAACCCACTGCTTGGCTCACATTATTCACTCATTTATTCATTCTACAATGTTTGTCTTTTTAACACCATGCCAGGCAATGGAAATATAACAGTGAAAAAATAGGCACAGTTCTTGTTTTCATGGAGTTTAACAATATAGCAGAAGAGGCAGACATTAATAATGTTATAAATAAGAGTTTGATACATAAGTAAAAGTTAATTCTGATTAAAGGTTGGTTCCCTTTCTCTTTTTCTTATTTATAACTGAAAAATCCTGTTCTTTCTGCTTTCACTTTTGAAAATTAAGTGAAGTAATGAATGCGAATTTACTTTGTAAATTCTGAAGTTCTCTACAAATATTAATTGCTGCATTTGTAACAAAAATATATCAAGCACATGCTATTTGTAAGGCTGTAGGAAAAGTAGAAAGGTGAACTAGACATAGGTTCTGCCTGCTTCTGCTGGAGGAAAGTAGGACAACTGGCACTATGAGCTATTAATTCAACTCCAGGCAGAAAGTACTAATAGGTGCTTTGAGAGAGGAATGGGGAAAAGGGTTTGATATTTGGAGGAGACAGAGATTGGTGCAGCTGGAGAGGGCTCAGGGAAGACTGTATGGAGCAGATGCATTTGAACTGGGTCTAGACAATTAGGGGGCATTTGGACTAGAGGAAATCGGAGAACAGAACATGCAATGGTGCAGAAGTGGGAGAACCAGGGGCAACCACAGCAACAAAACAGTATGTAATGCATTTAGTTAGATTGAAAGAGGCATTAACAGCAGTAGTCAGCAACGACTCTGGAGAAGTAGTTTGGGATCAGAACATAGAGGAGTTTGAATGCTGAGCTAAAGGGTGTGGCCTGTACTTTTTAAAAAAAATCTGTTATTAGATTTTTTTTCTTTTATTATCTTTAATTTCTGGGGTACATGTGTAGAACATGCAGGTTTGTTACATAGGTATACACGTGCCAAGGTGGTTTGCTGCATCCATCATCCCATCATCTACATTAGGTATTTCTCCTAATACTATCCCTCCCCTAATCTCCATCCTCTGCTATCCCTCCCCTATCCCCCCACCCCCAACAGGCTTCTATGTGTGATGTTCCCCTCCCTGTGTCCATGTGCTCTCATTGTTCAACACCCACTTATGAGTGAGAACATGCAGTGTTTGGTTTTCTGCTCTTGCGTCAGTTTGCTGAGAATGATGGTTTCCAGCTTTATTCATGTCCCTGAAAAAGACATGAACTCATCCTTTTTTGTGGCTGCGTACTATTACTTTTGACAGCTGTGAGCCATTAGAGGAAACTGAGCAACACAATAAGTTGGCTGGAGCTGTGAATCAGGAATAGTGTGCCTTGAGTCAGGAAGAGTATCTACAGCTGCAAATAGGATGTATTGTTGTGACCATTAATATGATTTTGCTGAAGAATTTGGAAAGAGTGCGTTTAACCTTGTATTTTGGCCCTCTTGAAATCCAGGGTCTAGAAGCTCACAGTCTATGGATCCTGAAGTATTTTTGTATTCAGGAGTACTGAGGCATATTGAAGACAAACTTCCTTCTTGAAGTAATATGGAACTCATAAAATGGACCCAAAGATCATATTTCTTTGGAAAAAAATTAAGCACTCTTCTTTTTAGTACATTTACCCTAGCACAGGTCACATTCTCTATTATTTAATATCATAGAAATACGGAAGAGAGACAACAGGAGGTAAAAATGATTGCTCGAAAAACTAAGGTGCCATGATTCAACATCTTAAAAGGCACATACCAAACCCTCTCCCTCCCTCGCACCCACTCAGGGCTATGACTTTAGTATTCAGTAATGGCTGATCAAATCATCTATCCTTGCTCCTGGAGCTCCCACGGGCTGTGTGCACAGAACAACCTGACCCTGACCCTCTCCTCTCCCATGAGCCTCTCAGAGCCAAACCAGCTGTGAGAGATGAGTGGTAGCTGGTCAGCCAATCAACAAAAAGCTGCCGACAACACTCTCCATTTGTGACTTTACAGAGATGGTGGATAAAGCCAAGTTGCCGTGCTCAGCTGTGTCCAGAACCTCTCCACTGAAAGAGAATAACAGATGTTCATTTTTTTAAAAATTCCAAACTGAAACATAATTTTACTACACAAATACATGCCAGTGAATATTTGGAGAATAAGAACAGTTTTTGCCAGCATTCACAGGGTGTCTGGATTACAAACACAAAGAGAAGGATCTACATATTTGTAACCTTCATCACATTTCTATGATGATCTCCAGAGAGCATGAGACACTGTTTTGGTATGTCCCACAGAGCAGTTCTCAGTGCTTTGCTGGGTGTGTTTGGAGCCAGGGGCAAAGATGAGAGTAGGCTGCCCATTCCCAAGGCAAGGAAAACTAACAAAGTAGGAACAAGACGGGTAGCTGAAGACTTTGTCCTATTACCTCACATAAAACTCATTGTATTAAATAAATACATCTGGCATGAATTTATCACCATAGGAGAAAATGATGCCAAGCCAACCAGATAAGCTTTTAACAAATTCAAAGTCCAGAATTTAAAATGCTCTTCATTCAAATAAGCAACCAGTGCCTTAGGGTTGAGCCCTCAAGGATGAAAAGATTATGTAACTAAGAAAGGCAGCCAGAGGCTAAGCCCTTTCTCCTAATAATGGGCAAGTAACTGAAGATCTCCCAGAGAGAATGGTACCTCAGGGCCTCTTCTTCAAACGCTTCACCTTGCCCCGCCTTGTCCCAAAGATCGTACATTTATAAACACCTGAGTTCATAAATTTTCTAAAAGGCACCTAAAGCTTAAGTTATCTGTTAAGGATCCCTCCTCCCACTTCAATTTAACACCTTCTCCAACAGGGTGCTTTCTGCCTCCCCAAGCATCTCTCCCCATCTCCAAACAGCTCTGATGGAACATTTTCCTTACAGTAAGTTGAAATATTCTCTAATATTTGGGCATGTGAAAGTTACAGCTGAAAGGACGCTGGCAAGCACAGCAGAGAAAAAGGAGAACGAAAAGCAACTGTGTTATTCTTTTTATAGAAGTAAGTTGATTTTGAATAGTTGAGTGAACATTTAACTAGCTGTATTGTAATTGAAAAACAGGAGAGAAATTGGTTCTTTAAATCATCAATTTGTCAAGTTCTGAATATGTATAGAATAGTTTTAAATATTTCCTCAAGTACCTGTGTCACATCAATAAATTGGGTGGATATTATTCACTTGTACATAATAAAATATTGGCTTAAAAAAAAACTAAAAAATAACCTCTGGATTTAAGATATTGTTTTATGATATATTTCTACCATAATCACTCACACAAAAATCTTGGTAATTCAGATATACCTGCTCACCATGAACAGGTGTAAATGTGTCATGTTTTAATGGCCATCTATTTTGAGACACTATTATATTACAAATAAAGCCACAATTTTTAAAAAATAAAATAAGCACCAGGTGCAGTGGCTCATGCCTATAATCCCAGCACTTTGGGAAGCCAAGATGGATGGATCACCTGAGGTCAGGAGTTCAAGACCAGCCTAGCCAAAATGGTGAAACCCCGTGTCTACTAAAAATACAAAAAAAATTAGCAGGGCATGGTGGCCTGTAATCCCAGCTACTTGGAAGGCTGAGGCAGGAGAATTGCTTGAACCTAGGAGGCAGAGGTTGCAATGAGCCAAGATCATGCCACTGCACTGTAGCCTAGGCAACAAGAATGAAACTCCGTCTTAAAAAAAAAAAAAAAAAAGTAGCCGGGCGCGGTGGCTCAAGCCTGTAATCCCAGCACTGTGGGAGGCCGAGGCGGGTGGATCACGAGGTCAAGAGATCGAGACCATCCTGGTCAATATGGTGAAAGCCCGTCTCTACTAAAAATACAAAACATTAGCTGGGCATGGTGGTGCGTGCCTGTAATCCCAGCTACTCAAGAGGCTGAGGCAGGAGAATTGCCTGAACCCAGGAGGCGGAGGTTGCGGTGAGCCGAGATCGCGCCATTGTACTCCAGCCTGGGTAACAAGAGCAAAACTCCGTCTGAAAAAAAAAAAAAAAGTATATATATACATATATACACAGATATACATATATACAATAAGCTATTTTGTTCTTAAAAATAAAATTTAAATCACATCTTCTTTCTGCCTTTCTTTTCCTTAAAAAAAAGCAACTTTTTGTATAGCCAGGTTAATTTAGGCCCCACATGATAAAAACAGATTCTTTCCATCTTATTCCAAGTTTAGACCTAGGCAAACTTTTAAATAACCAAGTTGCTAAAACCCTTGATTAACAGCATCACTGCTCCTCAATTTCCAATCATGCTAGTAAGCTGCTATTTAACTGGAAACAAAGGCTCTGTGGCTCTGCTCTCCATTCATACATGGAAATGTTCACTATTCAATATGCCCTGTGAGGTGTGTCTAGCATGCTTTGTTATTCCAGTAAATCTTGCTCAGCCCACACTCAAACCACCAAGTGGTTTTCTCCTAATGATCACAGCCCTGAAGCCATGCATTCCTCTTGGACTTCTCCAGGGTGTCTTCTATGTCATACTCCTCTGGTAGTTACAACTCTAAAACTTCTTTGCAGGAGGAAGTCTCAGGGTAGCAAGCTCCACTCAGACATTACATTGCAGGCATCTCATTATTCCTTTCAGCTGAATTCAACTTCAGATCATCTTTAGGTTTCCACTATTACTGTCAGGATCACGACCTATTTCCCAGCTCAGGGAACTTCTAGGTCCAGGGAGCCTTGAGTTATCTCTCTGAAGTTCTCTGCTCACTTGAGAAGCAACACCTTTTTTTACTCAATTCTCCAGGTTTTATTTTTAATTTCATGCTGTACATTAGTCCAAAAAGTTCCCGGGCTTCTCTGGTGTCCTGGGCTGCTTCTCACAGCCCGAGCTGGTTATACCATTCTTCGCTGGTTACACCCAGTGACAATTTTTTTCCGGCTGATCTCTTTTCAGGTCAGGTGACATATAGGGTGACTGCCTGTCCTGGTTTTCCTGTAACCATACCAGTTTATACCAGGTGTTCTCTTATAATTATTACAAGTGCTCTTCTTTCACTCTCAGAATCCTGGTTTGGATAATAATGAAAAGGTTATTCTAGTTGATGTCTTCTTTGCAACCCAGCAATGGAGTCAATTCTATTAATTTTTTTTATTGCTTTCAGTTGCTTTTAAACATTCTTTATGTTTTTAAAAATGTGTGAACCTCCTCATCCTATATGTCAAGGATATTAGTTATCTATTTCTACATAATAAATAAGGCCCAAACTTAAAGAAACAATAGACATGTATTATTTCACGCAGTTTCTGTAAGTCAAGAATTTGGGAGCAGCATAACTGAGTGTGGTTCTGTCTTGGGGTCTCCCATGAGGTTGCAGTTGAGAAGTTCATTAGGGCTGTAGTCACCCAAAGCCTGGAATGGAGTTGGAGAATATGTGCCGAGATGGCCCACTCATGAGGAAGACAAGTCAGTGCAGGCTGCTCCCAGGAATCCTCATTTTCTTTGCATATGGAGCTCTCCAAGGAGCTACTTGAGCATTTTCACGGGATGGCAGTTGGCTTCCCTCAGAGCAAGTCATCCAAGAAGGAAAAAGCAGAAGTCATAATGTCTTTTATGACCTAGACTCAGAAATCACACTGTGTCATTTCACAGTATCTGATTGGTTACCTGGCACATATTTGAAAGGGCCACAGAGTAAAAAATATCTCACTGTATTCATTGACAAGAAAAACTATTCCTTGCAAGAATGAGATAATATCAAAAGTGTGAACATTATAGGGACATCAATTTACAGATATGTATGTATGTATAATATATCTGCACACACAAATATATACATATTTGCTTGTGTGTATAGATTATATGTATATATACATATACATATTTAAAGATGTCTATGTATATCTGTAAACATATATATTTGATGTAGGTGATGGGGAGGAAGGCAGCAAATCACAATGCCACGAGTGTACCTATTCAACAATTTTGCATGTTCTTCACATGTACCCCAAAACCTAAAATGCAATAAAATAAATAAATGGGGGGAAAAATAAATAAAATAAATAAAAATTAAAAAAAACAACAAAACATATATATTTGCCTGTGTGTGTAGACAGACATAAATATAAATATATTTAAGTAATGCTAAACTTTGGGTGAGTTTAAACAAATAAAATACAAATACCTAGGTATAGTCAGAGATTCTCACATTTACATTTAAGGGTTATCAATGTTTGCTTAAACACTGAGTTTCCTTTTCTGATTAAACTAGAAAACAGTTCTCTGCTTATACTGAAATGCTGCCTTAATAAAAAGCTTATGAGTTTGCATTTATTTGTTAGATCATTCACTCATTCAACAAATTGTAATTGGAGTTTACCATCTGCTAATCAAACTGTGCTAGATCTTGAGGACACAGTCCTTGCCTTCAAATTGCTTAATGCTTAGGGTAAAGGAACAGACTAGAAATGATATATGTTAAAAAGTGAAACCCATGGGTTTTCACAGAAATATAGAGAGGGGCACCGAATTCAGTCTGATTGGGAAGAAGTCAGAAAATTATTCTAAGTATTATGACATGACATTTGAGTAGAGTCTTGAAGGATGAATAAAAATTAACAGGAAGATGCAAGGTGAAGAGGGAGGAGCTTTCCAGATGGAAGGAATATGATAACCATGAATGCCAACATATGAGAGAGGAGAAGGTATCCTAGGAATGATGAGAGAGCTGGTCTGAAGAGTAGGCATGCAAGAGTGTAGAGAAGCCAAGAAGATACAAGTGGGATAGACCATGGGAGGGCTTGTGACAGCCTCATTGAGAAGCTGAAATGTAACTTGAGGGGAATGAGAAAAATGTCAAGGAATTTGCAGCAGGAATGAAACATTGATATTTTTAGGAAAATTATAGTGATGGCCACTGGAGGATGAATTAAAGAGGATGAGTCTGCTGGCTGGAGGACCAACTGGAAGACTACTGCAGCCACAGAGTTGAAAGCAAACAGGAGACACAAAGTGCACGTATGTCCTGGCTTCTGATTTAATGACAAATTGGCACGGCGATATTTAACAGGTAAATTTTCTATTTTTCAATAATTTCTGTTTGTCTTTGGTGTTTAGCACCTTTGTCTGCCCTTGAGTTCCTTCTGGCCCTGGAGTGCAGTGGTGTGATCCTAACTCACTGCAGCCTCAAACTCTTAGGCTCAAGCCATCCTTCCACCTCAGCCTCCCTCATGGCTGGGTCTACAGATGCATGCTATCTACGCTGTTTTGATAGCCTTTTGCCTTAGGCTTGATGTTACGAGTTTATGACTGCTTTTGCATAGGTATGATTTCTCCCACCATTAGCTGAGTATTAGTATTGTGGTAGGCACATTTCATTCATTAAGAATAACTATTCACAGTCAAATTCAAAGAAACGGAAAGTAGAATAGTGGTTACCGAAGACTAAGGAAAAGGGAAAGCAGAGTGTTATTGTTAACTGGGTACCAAGTTTCAGTTTGGGATAATGGAAAAGTTCTAGAGATGGACAGTGGTGATGGTTGCACAACAGTGTGAATGTAGGCTGGGTGCAGTGGCCCACGCCTGTTATCCCAGCACTTTGAGAGGCCGAGGCATGTGGATTACCTGAGGTCAGAAGTTCGAGATCAGCCTGGCCAACATGGTAAAACTCCATCTCTACTAAAACCACAAAAAAAAATTTAGCCAGGCATGGTGGCACACACCTGTAATCCCAGCTACTTGGGAGACTGAGGCAGGAGAATCACTTGAACCCAGGAGGCAGATGTTTCAGCGAGCTCAAATAGCACCACTGCACTCTGGCCTGGGTGACAGAGTGAGACTCTGTCTCAAAAAAAAAAGAAGTTTACTTTTGATGATTTATAGTGCTATGTCTTCTGTTTCCACTCTTATTATTTAGTGCATAGAGCTAAAGAGACTCCCTGGTTCAATAACAGTGTCAAGTTTTTCTCTTCATTTCTTTCCTTCTTAATATGATCATTCATAGTTGGATTGCCTTCTAGGGTTTTCCATCTTTGTTTTTAAATTTATTTGATTAAAATACACTTATAATTTTTGCATCTTTACTATATCAGAATGATAAGAAGGATGCAACATGCTGTAATACTACTCCATGTTCTTAGAAGCTAAAGATCTCCTTAGAAGAACAAAAACCTATGTGTGAAGTACAAAAAGATCATCAGATGAGTAATGCTCTACAGAATTGATCTCAGAGAAGAGAAAGCTGTTTGGGTTGGCGCATCTGGAGAAACCCTGTGGAGGAGGTGACGCAGGACCTGGACACTAAGGAACAAGCTGAATGTGGACACATGTAGCAAGGACCTGTGGAGAAAGGGCCAAAGAAGGCACATGGTCCCAGCTGTGGGCTACTGAAATACACCTCGTGCTTCTGCCTTTCTCCCATGACACTAGCTGTTCCTCTTCCAGGTTCTTCACTCCTTTCCTTCCTCTACCAGTCCCTAAGTAATTTCTTCTAGCCTTAGGCTTTAAATCAAGGGTGTTCAATGTTTGGGTTCTCTGAATTGTCTTGGGCTACATATAAAAAATACACTAACGATAGCTAATGAACTGAAGTAAATAAATAAATAAAAAATAAAATCTCATAATGTTTTAAGAAAGTTTACAAATTGTGTTGGGCTTCATTGAAGGCCATCCTGGGCTGCATGCTGCCATGGGCCACGGGTTGGACAAGCTTGCTTTAAATCGTCCCTCAAATTTATAATTCCAGCCTCAGCCCTCCTGGAAGTCCAGACTCATGTACCTAACTGCCTGCTTGGCATCTGTATCAGAGTGCCCTACAGAAATTTCAAACAAAATGTTTGATTCGCTCTGCCCCAAACTGTTCCTCTTAGCTCTGTCTTCAAAATATATACCAAATTGAGTGAATTTTCTACACTTACCCTACTACTAGCACCCTGGTTCAATAGACTGCCCCTTTCACTTGTCCAGCTACATTATCTTCCTCACCGGTGAACTGTCGTCATTCTTGCCGCCATACTCTATGCTCCAGGCAGCATTCCTAGCATTCCTTTTAAATCACATATCAGGTTTTGCCACATACTTGCTTAAATTTGGCCAACATTGCTCTTCTGAGACATGCTTCTGAAACAGCCCCTGCGTCAGTGCCTGTGCACTCACAGCTCCCTCTACTCTGAATGTTCTTCCCTCCCCCAGTACTTGAGTGACTTGCTTTCCATTCTCGCTTCAAATCCTTTTCTTTGGATAAGGGTATCTAAAATGGTCTCTTCCCCTTCATCACCTTTTACTCCCTTCCTTTATAAAAAATATCTTTCAAGTATGTATGTAGGCTTAGGCATATCTGTTTTTCTTTCTATTGTCTGTTTCCCACCATTGTAATGTAAGCTGTCTGGGGTCAGGGAATGTTCATTGGTGTATCTCTAGTAACTAGAATAGTGCCTTGCATTGAGTAAATATCTGTGGAATGAATGAGCTGCCATCCTGTTGGTTTGCACTTTGTGATGTAAGGTGATATTCTGAGTGATGTGATCAAAACCTGGCATACAAGGGCAGTATAGTGAATTGACCATTGAAGAATAGGGCAATCCTGGCAGGACAGGTGCAGGGCCAAGAAAATGAGACACAACACTTTCTGCCAGACAGAGTGTCTGGGACTCTTGGGGACTCTAGAGCCAAAAGGACATACCAAGTGAGATGTTCCAGGTGACACACAGTTGCTGCCATGGCAAGCCTCTTTCTGTGGAAAGCCTGCTGAAGGAATTGAAGAGGCAAATTCTCCAACAGAAATGAACTCTGTGCATCCTGGCTGCAGCCGTAGTCAGCACTGAACTTCTACATGCAGAGAAGGTTGGCAGCACTGCTGTGGAGAGTATAATACTTGTTTATCTTTTCCAATGGGCTGTGAATTTCTAGCAGGGAGAGGCTGCTTGGTTATCTATCATTCCGGTGCAAAGTCTGCACTTTTGCCAAGCATTTGAAAGAAAGGTTGAAAGAAAGGAGAAAAAAATTGTATCATCTCTCTATTCTTGGCCATACCTAAGGGCATGGAGAGAGGCAAAATCAGAATGTTCGCCTTCAAATCCAATTGATATTAATCTTTTGTATGCATTAAATAACCAATGATAAAGACTTTGAATCCACCCCTTCCAAACCCAAGCATTAATCTCCCAAGCAGCAAATTTGTATGCCCACAAGTTCATGTCTTTTACATAAAATAGCAACCAATAAATATTTGAACTTTAAATCACTCACTCTAGAGATTTAAAATGAATCTTTAGGTCATTCACACAGCTCCTTAATTTCTGCCAGGGCAAGATCTTTAATGTGCTCTAAATAGGAGATGGACATTTTCTTAATTAAGCAACCTTCTATAGGGAAAAAAAGTGCCTACAAGTTTTCTTCAGCAAACCTAAGTAATTAAAAATAAACGCATAAAGAAAGAATATTAACAACTGTTCTCAAGAGCTTTGACCATTATCCCATTAGGTAAATTTTATTTTTAAGCACACATTTCTGCCAATTTTGGATTAAACGTGTGACTTTGTTGACATTTCATGGACAATACTGAGTGTTTCTTTTTGGGGGTTACCCTTTCTCAGAACTTCCCTGTAAGAAAGGAATAATACAGGGTAGTTGGGGAAAATTAGAAAATTCCAGGCAGCAGTTTCACATGTCTAGCAAAAGGAAATAGCTTCAGAAGATATGGTCTAATAAGATCCTGAAAAACTTGGGACCAAGAATCCTGAAAAACCAATGGACCAAGTTGGCTAAAACCGACTGGCCCCAACATGGAGCTGGATTCGACCTAGGTTTTAGCTAGGACCTCATTATACACTCATGACCACGCTGAATCACACACCTACTAGTGCCATGACGGTTCCGGGAACACCCATACTTGGTATAAAAATCGGTGGCACCACAGTTCCAAAAAAATCTCCACCTTTTTTTAGGACTCTTCATGAATATTACCCCCTTTGGTTAAAGAAAGCGGTAAAGATAGAAACCCCAAACCCCACTGTGTGACTCTCTTGAGTACACCCATATCTTCTTTTCTTGCGTGTGTACTTTTTCCTTTGCAGGCAATCTCCTACTTTTACTATTTTCCAACTCATCCTTGAACTCATTCTCACAATGGTGTCAAGAGCATAGACACGGGCTGGAGCTGAGGTCTCACCAGCATTTAGGGAGCTCCCCAAGCCCTCGGGTATCATCCTCATGGCAATCTGGCCTGGAGCATTGTCATCTTCATTTTAGAAGCACCAGCAGTTGGTAAGTCCCACTCTGACCTTAGAGTCTTCTTGCTCTCGGGAGTTACTACTACGTTCTCTCATGTTCCTTGAAACTAACCACAGCCTAACTCCCCTCACCTGTAGCGCATCTGCTACTTACTGCCAGAAAACCTGGTTTACCCTGAGTGACCACAAGTGGAGGAGGGAAGGTTTTGATCAACATTGAATTGTTCTGAGGCACCAGGGTCCTCCCTGCCAGGAGGCTAATGAGGATGGTAGAGTAAAATCCATATCGTGCAGTGGCTAGATAGCTTTCAAGGAGCACTATGACTTTTTCCTGGGAAGAGTCTTTTGTTTTCTCAGGAGACCAGCTGCACCAAGACACTGACCCTGGTTAAAGATAAGGAGGATAAGATCCTGAAACACCAGGGACCAAGAGTCCTGAAAAACCAATTGACCAAGCTGGCTGAGACCTCCTGGCACCAACGTGGAGCTGGATTCGACCTAGGTTTCACCAAGGACCTGATTATACACTCATTAACACATTAAACCATATGCCCGTGAGTGCCATGACAGTGGGTGTCTGGTTGTATATGGTTGGGAACCGGTTTCTCTTTCCTGTTTTTCTTTAAACTCTGCTTTTGTGATTTTCTCTTCTCACGTTACTTCCTCACACTTCACACAAAAGCTTAGTGAACTCTTTGGACACAGAAAGATAGGCCTCTAGAATGCCAAATGCAGGCCTATGGTTCTTAAGGGGTTCCTTCAAGGTCCTTGTTTACTGGCCATCCTGAATCATCTCTACTCCCAAGTTTTACTTGGTGATAAACATTCACATGAATATTGACAGGCTTTGTGCTTTCAAATTAGGCCCACAATTCATCTTACTTGACCTCAAAAGGCTTCCTGTTTTCAAAGCCCCAGGGGGCCAGATACCTGGGTAACAATAGGGGTCCAGGGATGCCTGGATGCCAAGGTAGCCAGTCATGGGGACAAGGATGCCTGTCTCCCTGGCCTGGCCTTGGAGCTGGCTAGTCATAAGGGCTACACTCCTACACCTGGCGTTTCATAAGTGCCAGGAATGGTCCCCCCATGAAGGAACCAAACTGCTATTTCTGCCGCCTTCTCTCTTTCACATCATGCCCAAGACAAGTCAGAACCATGAGTAACTCTCTTTTAGAAAATGAATTGCAATGGCCAGAGAACAGGACCCTGAATTTTAACACCGTCTTATAATTAGATCTTTTTTGTGAACATCAGGAGAAATGGACTGAAATACCATATGTATAGGCCTTCATGGCTCTTATCAGAACTCTAGCTTCATGGGAATTGCTGCCTTTGTTACACCCATATTCCTTTAGAGGAACCAAATGAGGAGCCAGATATCCTGGGTGATCCCCTTTAGGGAAATATACCTCCTCAGAGCCTCCCCCAGCCTCTTAACCTGGACCCAGTTCCAGCACCCTCAGCTCCTCCATCTCACCCAAATCCACCTTCGACTCCCCAGTCTTCTGCTAGTTCTACCATCTCCAGCCCCCAAACTCCCACTACTCTGCCTCTTTACCATCCTAAATGCCCTTCCCTGCCAAAGGAACAGAGCCCTGCTGGGTTGCCTGCCACGGCACCTCTTATGTTTCTGACCGTTCTAAGCTATGCCCACTTAGGGAGGTGGCCAAAGGGGATGCTGGGATCATCTGGGTACATGTACCTTTTTCAGTGTGTGAACTAGCACAATGCAGGCAAAGGCTGGGCTAGTTTTCAGAGGATCTACTAAATTCATGGAGGAGTTTGGGGTTCATCTGAATTAACTTGGGGAGATATTCATATTATCTTGTCCACATATTGCACCCCTGAGGAATAGCAGCGTATTTGGGCAGAGGCCCAGGCTGATGCTGACAACTTGTCTGCTGGGGACCCTGAACAATACACTGTGAGGGCCACACCTGTGCCTAACAATGACCCTTACTGGAACTATCAATAGGGCCAGGTTGATCTAAGAAAAATCATATGGTGACATGTTTGGTGGAGGGAATGAAACCATATACCACTAAGCCTGTGAACTATGATAAAATAAGAGAAATAAGAAAAGGATGAAAACAGAGCTTTGTTCCAGGGGTGCCTTTGTGAAGGACCTAAGAACATATACTAGCATGGATGCCGTGCTGATGCTGGCCAAATTTTACTAGAGACACACTTTATTAGCCAGTCAGCACATGACATAAGACGAACATTACAGAAATCGGCTTTGGGACCCTACACACCTATTAATGAAATGTTTGATGTAGCTTTTGGGGTATTCATTAATAGGGACAGGGCTGAAAAGGCTGAAATGACCCAGAATGGCAAGCAGTGGGATAGACAACCGGCCCAAACAATAGCAGTCACTGTAAGCAGCACCCTGCAACCTCAGGGTCACCCAGGAAGACGCTTTGCCGTGGACCAAAAAGCCCCAACGGCAAACCTGCAGGCAATGGTTGCTGCTTCAAGTGTGGGAAGCCAGGACACTGAAGCAAGGGCTGTCCTATCCAGATAAGCCTACCCAGATCCTGTCCTCACTGCAAGCAGGAAGACCATTAGAAAAGGGATTGCCCTCAGCTCTGAAGGGAGAGGAGGACACCGGATGCCATAATGGCCATAGCTGAGGACTGAAGGGGCTTGAGGTCCCCGGCAGCTCCCATAAAAGGCATGGTCATCACAATTGAGGAGACTCTTGACGTGGCAGGTTAGAATATCCTTGAATTCTTTCTTTGATAGTGTCAAGAGCCTGTACACTGGCTAGGGTCAAGGTCCTACGGGCACCCGGGAGCCCTCCAGCTCACTCTATCACCTGGGCTGCAGCAGCACCCTGCATTCATAGTCACCCTCAGCTTTCCGCTGACCTTGCAACTTATTCCTTTAGTCTGTCCAACATTGTGGATACTGAGAAAGAGAATTCTGTTTTTCATTCTGAAGGACATAAACGTAGCCTGAGATGGAATATTTGAGGGAGTTCTGCAGATTGAAAGAAAAAAACATATAGCAGCATCCTAGGTGTGAGTATTGCATGCCTCTGCCACAAATGGTGTGGTAAAATGGCTCTGCTAATTCTCTTGCTGGGGATACTGATGATCACAGAGCAGGAGAGGTGGTTTCCCACCAAAATCACATCTGAAGAGCCTGTCATTTTCCTCTCCTTTTCTTTTTATTCTTGTTTCCTCTTAAGCAAATGCTTTTTTTTGAACTATAGGACAATGTTTGAATTCAGTTCAGTAACATCTCTGAGTGTTACTTTGTGCAAGAGAACCAACGGCACGTGGCAGAAACCCTGGGTTTCTCTAGTGTGCCTGGCACGGCGTGTTCCCCTAAGCCCGGGTCCCAGGTTGCTGAAGTCTTGGATCAGTATGAGCCTGACCAGTTAGCACACTCCTTTCTGGACGCCTTCTTACATTCACTCCAGCTGTCATCGAATAACTAACCCCACCCTAGTTTCTCCAAAGCAATTCTGGTTTGTACATTCTTTTCCTCCCCACAAATTACTATAAAACCAATGTCAGCTAGTTTCCTGCCAATTAATCCCCAAATTAGCATTTCTAAAGTCTACTTTAAATTTTTCTTCCTTTTACCTTTTTCTTACTCAACATCAATGTCCTTCCATAAATCACCAACCTCACTGCCCTCTAACCCCCTTACACTAATTGGTTAATTATTTCTTTCTTATGTTGCAGAAAAATAAAAAGATCTAAGTGGGGGACTTAAAAAAATACAGAGCTCTTAAATAACGGGCTTGGAATTGAGAATCATTACAAGCCATAAATCATTATAGGCTTCCCCGGAAATGAATGAATGAGAATTTATCACTGCTTTTATTAGTTACGTGCCTCCCAGACTTCTTCAAGGGGATTTTCTGAAGTCCCAGGTAAGGGTTTAGGCACCGAGATGAGAACAAGCATGAGAAGCCCCACTTGCCAGTGTTTGTTTATGTATCTGTGTGTGAAAAGAGACTGGGGGAAGGTGTTTGGTGTGGGGCGGGGAGTAACGGAGGTGGTAGAGTATTAGGTCCTGTCTGCTGTATGTGTTTAGTGCGCCATCTGGTGATTGAAGCTCATAGAGGGAAGACAGCCTGAGGTCCTAGGAAGACAGGCACAACTCGGGGTTGGGGTGGCTCCTCAGGGTCAACTCTAGGTTGCTAAAGTGGCTGTATTTCAGCTTTACCAGCACATCGGTGACAAATGTTGTGCACGTCATGCAGAGGTTTGTGTAAGTCATGACTTATTCAAGGTAAATAATAAAGGGGTCTAAGGACCTATTGAGAAAAGCAAAAAGTACAGTTACACAATTATTCCAGACAGTAGGGCTCTACAAGTATAAGTATTCTGGTTGAACAAGTAAATGAAACTCTTCTATGAATGTGGGAAGTGCAAAAAGGAATTGAAGGAAGACAAAACTGAAGGTATGGGTAGAAAATGAAAGAGAGAGGCACAGGATAGCATCGTGCTTTGTAGACTGTTCTAAACCTGGGTTCAAATTTCAGAGCTACTACTTACCGTTTGCGGACAATAGGCAATTTATTTAAACTCACCAAGCCTCAGTTTGCCCATCTATAAAATAAGGATCATTCTGGCCGGGCGCGGTGGCTCAAGCCTGTAATCCCAGCACTTTGGGAGGCCGAGGCGGGTGGATCACGAGGTCAAGAGATCGAGACCACCCTGGTCAACATGGTGAAACCCCGTCTCTACTAAAACTACAAAAAAAAAATTAGCTGGGCATGGTGGCGCATGCCTGTAATCCCAGCTGCTCAGGAGGCTGAGGCAGGAGAATTGCCTGAACCCAGGAGGCGGAGGTTGCGGTGAGCCGAGATC
>NW_016107516.1:1375250-1411050 GCF_001604975.1 Cebus imitator
AAAAAAAAAAAAAAAAAAAAAAAAAAAAAAAAAATAAGGATCATTCTATTTACTTCCTAAGGATGCTGTGAAGGTTAAATAAAAGAATACATGAAAATAGTAAGCCCAAAGCTTCATATGAAAATGCTCACTAAATGGTAGTTGTTATAAGCAGAGAGAAGAGAAAAGGAAATGAAAAGATGGAAGGGAGAAAGCCCAATAAGAATAGTGTGGAATGCATTAGGAAATTATGAGGAAGGAAGTAACATACAGGACCCTCCAACTTAGCACAAGGATAGGTTGATCAACCCAACAGGTGAATCCCATGAAGCCTGCAATCTATGACTCCAGTGGACTGAGGGTCTCTGCCTGAAGCCCTCTTTTGTTAGTGTCTTCACAAGGTTCTGAGGGAATGGCACAGCAGGGCCGGCCGTCCTTCTTGGTACCCCTTGGACTTCAAGGTGTAGCCTGGCAGCTCTACAGTTAACCTCTATAAAGGACTTTCTCAGTTCCATGCTTGTAGCTTATGTGAAAAAAGCCAAATGTGACCAGGGCAAGATGGGGCTGATCAGGGCGTAACAACTAGGGATGAAGTCTGATCCAGTGAGGGATGCTATTTGTATGACTGAGCTTGCAAGGAGGTTTCTGAGGACCCTGGCTTGCCACTGTTGGTGGCAGTTAATAGTGACTTGGAAAGTCAGCTGCCCAGCATGGCCAGAAGAGATATGGGTGTAACCTGAGGCCCCTTCCTTCTTCACTGAATCCTCATGGGAGACTCAGGAGGTGGAAGCCCAAAGCTGCCTCACTCTCTCTTTAGGAACCTGGTAAGACTATGTCTATGGATTGCCTAAAGCCCTTCAGACATCCAAAGCCTCTGCAGAGGAAAATATTGCACTACACACACACACGCACGCACGCACACGTGCACACACACACATACACACACACACCATCAATGACTCGAGACCTTCAAGGAAGCCCTTAGTCTACCATCTGCAGCCAGAGCTTTGAAGCTAGAGATGATAATGCCCATTCCCTGATGTAATAGTCAACTGCAATCTTCACCTGCAGCCATTGCCTGCATTTCTAATCTTTTACCAGCTTCTTTACATGCCAAGGAGAAATGAGGACCAAGAACACAGTAATATGATCCCCAATTAGCATAAAATAAAAACAAGCTAGTCATGTTTTCCATGGGCTTTTCCAACCTCAAACTAAAAGCACAAAGCAGGGAGAAAGATATAAAAATATACACATGGGACTATAAACACATATATACTGTCTGTGTCTGCACAGCCAAGCACCCTGACCCAAATAAATATCTGTCTCTAAAAAAAGCCTGCAGCCTGATGCAGAAATCTGAGAATTTCCTCCTTCCAAAGTGCAGTGTAAGAACAGACTGGAAGAGAGGGTACCCCGATGACTTGGTTTGGAAGGGGTTAAGTCCCCAGTCATCTTATTCTAAAGTGATTTATGATGATGTTTGGAGTTTCAAAACGTTCCCCCACCCCAAAGAACAGCCCTACTCCCTCCTCACTGAGTCCACTCTGAACGTGCTGAAATGGGAAGGAGGCGGTGTTTTGCTGATCTGTTAAATTCTTAGTGAAGTTTCCTTGATTTCCAGTGGCTGCTGTTGTTTGAGTTTGGTTTGGAGCAAAACTGATGTAGTCCTAACATTTCTGGGACTGAATCCAGGAAGAGAAAGAAGAAAACGCAGAAGAAAAAGAGGAGGAAAAAGGTAGGGAGAAATAAAGGGAGGAGAGAAGCATAGGAAAAGAAAAAAAAAAGTCCTTTTTCAACATCACATTCCTGTGTTTTCCCTCAGCCTGGAAAACATATTAATCCCAGTGCTTTTACGCCCGGAAACAAAGAGCCTAAGCCAGACTGTGGGGGAAAGGGAGATAAGAAGAGGGAAAGAGTGAGATTCAGAAATCGCCAGGACTGGACTTTAAGGGGCGTCCTGTGTCGGCACAAGGGACTGGCACACACAGACACACGAGACCAAGGAGAAACTGCAGACAAATGGAGATACAAAGACTTAGAAGGACAGCTCCTTTCACCTCATCCTACTTGTCCAGAAGGTAAAAAGACACAGCCAGAAAGAAAAGGAATCGGCTCAGCTCTCAGATCAGGACAAGCTGTGGATCTGTGGCGGTGCTCTGAAAGCTGGAGCTGCAGCACACCCCTTTTGTATTGCTCACCCTCGGAAAAGAGAGAGAGGGCTGGAAGGAAAAGTAGTTCATCTAGGAAACTGTCCTGGGAACCAAACTTCTGATTTCTTTTGCAACTCTCTGCATTCCATCTCTATGAGCCACCATGTAAGTGTGTAATCCTTTCTGTCTTTGGTCTGTTTATTTGTTTCTTTGTTGCTTATTTGAAGAGATGAAATGTGAATGTTGTCATAATTAATATGCTAGTTTGCATTTTCTTTGGAGCATCCGCAGCATTTAGTTGAAACAGCGCAAGCCTGCTGCCTGGGGAACTGAATTGGATTTCTTGTGTAATGTAACTGTCTCTGTTAAACACTGACAAATTATAGGGGCTTGAAAGTAACAGGATCTCATCCCATTTTCCATCTCCTGACCTCCCTCCTTCTTCTCTAACCACCCTTTTCCCCTCCTCTTGGCTGGGATAGAGAAAAAGAAAATGACCAGTTAAATGATTTTCTGTTTCCAGTTAAATGATTTTCTGTTTCCAGTTAAATGATTTTCTTTCTTTATTTCCCCTTCCCCTTTGTCTTATGACCTCAGTGCATCGCAAAGTGGATTACACAATGACGTGGAGAATGGGACCCCATTTCACCATGCTGTTGGCTATGTGGCTAGTGTGTGGCTCAGAATCCCACCCCCGTGCCACGATTAGAGACAGCCATGGAGGGCGGAAAGTGCCTTTGGTTTCCCGGGACAACAGTAGGCCAGCTCGGTTTCTGAGGCACACTGGGAGGTCTCGTGGAATTGAGAGATCCACTATGGAAGAACCAAACCTTCAGCCTCTCCAGAGAAGGAGGAGTGTTCCAGTGTTGAGACTGGCTCGCCCAACAGAGCTGCCAACCCGCTTGGACATCAATGGGGCCCCCATGAGACCTGAACAAAGACCAGCAGCCAGGAGCTCTCCTCGTGAGATGATCAGAGATGAGGGGTCTTCAGCTCGGTCAAGAATGTTGCGTTTCCCTTCAGGGTCCAGCTCTCCCAACATCCTTGCCAGCTTTGCAGGGAAGAACAGAGTATGGGTCATCTCAGCCCCTCATGCCTCAGAAGGCTACTACCGCCTCATGATGAGCCTGCTGAAGGGTGATGTGTACTGCGAGCTAGCAGAGAGGCACATCCAGCAGATTGTGCTCTTCCACCAGGCAGGTGAGGAAGGAGGCAAGGTGAGGAGGATCACCAGCGAGGGCCAGATCCTGGAGCAGCCCCTGGACCCTAGCCTCATCCCTAAGCTGATGAGCTTTCTGAAGCTGGAGAAGGGCAAGTTTGGCATGGTGCTGCTGAAAAAGACACTACAGGTGGAGGAGCGCTACCCTTACCCCGTCAGGCTGGAAGCCATGTATGAGGTCATTGACCAGGGTCCCATCCGCAGGATCGAGAAGATCAGGCAGAAGGGCTTTGTCCAGAAATGTAAGGCAGCTGGTGTAGAGGGCCAGGTGGTGGAGGAGGGGAGAGCCTGGGCAGTGAGAAGAGGAAAGAGGACCCAAGGAGAGCACAGTTCCCACCAACCAAAGAGAGTCGGGTGAAGGTCCTGAGAAAACTGGCCACCACTACAGTGGCTTTGCACTCCCCTCCCTCAACCCCCAGGGCTACCACCCTTCCTCCTGCTCCAGCCACAACAGCAACTCGGTCCACGTCCCGGGTCGTAACAGTTGCTGCAAGACCTGTGACCACCACTGCCTTTCCCACCACACAGAGACCCTGGACCCCCTCACCCTCCCACAGGCCCCCCACAACCATTGAGGTGATCACTGCCAGGGGACCCTCAGTCTCAGAGCATCTTTACCCTCCACCCCGGAAGGATCAGCACAGGGAGAGGCCACAGACCACCAGGAGGCCCAGCAAGGCCACCAGCTTGGAGAGCTTCACAGATGCCCCTCCCACCACCGTCTCAGAGCCCAGCACAAGGGCTGCTGGCCCAGGCCGTTTCCGAGACAACCGCATGGACAGGCGGGAACATGGCCACCGAGACCCAAATGTGGTGCCAGGCCCTCCCAAGCCAGCAAAGGAGAAACCTCCCAAAAAGAAGGCCCAGGAAAAAATTCTTAGTAATGAGTACGAGGATAAGTATGATCTCAGCCGGCCTACTGCCTCTCAGCTGGAGGAGGAGCTGCAGGTGGGGAACGTTCCCCTTAAAAAAGCAAAGGAGTCTAGAAAGCATGAAAAGCTTGAGAAACCCGAGAAGGAGAAGAAAAAAAAGATGAAGAATGAGAACCCAGACAAGTTACTGAAGAGTGAAAAGCAAATGAAGAAGTCTGAGAAAAAGAGCAAGCAAGAGAAAGAGAAGAGCAAGAAGAAAAAAGGAGGTAAAACAGAACAGGATGGTTATCAGAAACCCACCACCAAACACTTCACACAGAGTCCCAGGAAGTCAGTGGCCGACCTGCTGGGGTCCTTTGAAGGCAAGCGAAGGCTCCTTGTAAGTAGCTTTCTCCTTGGCATTGTTCTATGGGCTGAGGCAGGGCATGTTAATGTCTGTCTTGCTGGTTTTGTAAAAATCATGTTGCTAGATGCCAGACTGTGGCTGAACCTGTACTGTGTTAAGAAGATCAGAAGTCTGGCAAAAGAGGGCAGCAGGCCAATAGCTCCTTCTGGTTTAGTGCCCTACAAAGTTCTGCTCATACAACTCATGGCCCTGTGGTACAAAGTCAGTGGTTGGGGAACCCTAGACATGAGCCCAGGGGCACACCTATAGTCAACTTCTTCCTTCATTTCTACCACTCTTTTCTAAGGGATATGTCTAGACACAGGTCCCTTTTACCAAGTCCAAAGGATGAAAAGAATGATGAAATTCCTAAAAGAGAGTGCGCTGACTTCAGTCACATCTTAGTAAAAGCATTTCTCTCTGTCTGACTTAGGAACTAGGATCATGTCTATCAGACAATAGCAGAGGTCCCCTCTTTGTCTAATTAGGTCTGTATCAACATCGGAGCGCTCAATGAGGAAAGTAAGACAGCCTGGGTCGGTAGTGGGTATGACTGACAATAGGGAAGAGTCCTTGTTGGTGTGACCCTCATGGGTCCTTTTAAAATTAGCTGGCAGAAATCTTCTCTCCTTAAAAGCTACCTCTTGCCTCCCTATCCAACTGCTAGGAAGAGCCAGAGTGGAATGTGGGGAACTGGGTCGATTGCTTCAATTTCCAGTACTCTAGAAATACACCTGAATTTGAAATCTAGATGTCAGTTTCTCCGGGTCACTGTAAAATGAGTATGTGCATGTGCCTGTGCACCTGTGTGTCAAAAAGGAGACAAGCCATCCATCCCTACTTGCCCTTGGTCTGCGGTTCTGAGTGCCACTCGTGTTGAATAAGTCACAGATTTATCTTAGCAACCCTCTCTTTTGACCATCACGTGCCACCACTAAATGAGGGCTTTGGGCAGGAATGAGCCCATCCTACATATAAGGGCAGTTTTTATCGGTGATGTGCAAATGACTCCTTCTCCTCTTCATGTCTTCTCTTTCCCTCTTTTAGTGTCCCTCCAAAATTTCTATCCCTGGCTTCTCAAGGCTAGCTTTTTAATCCAGGCTGTCAAGGAGGAAAAGGATATTGTTACCATTAATTTTAAGTAAAAGATCAGTAAATTGATGTTGGGTAATGTGAGTCAGAATGATTTTCTCAGAATCCTGGGTGAGAGAATCAACTCATGCCATTGAGGGCAGCACCCATCCTCCTGAATGAACCCACCCCCACAAGGTGACTGCACAGCCTGCATTCCGCCCACCAAAAGAGACAGACACTCTTTTCTCCAGGCATTTTTTAGAAGATCTTGTAGGTTTTCCTCGCTAGCCTAAATTTGGGTTAATGATCTGGGCAGAGTGACTCTGGTGCCCATTTATCGTAAGTGGTTTCAGAAAGTTTAAATGTGCATTTGAAATATTACTCAGAGCAAAGTTCCTTGTGATGTTTATCATGAGTGATGCATATCTCAAATTCTCTTAGCTGTTAACATAGATAGTGGATTTACGTATTAGAGCAAAACCTAGCTCTGATTGATTCTAAGGATTTCTGTGTGTGCCTGTGTGTGTTTTGTTATGTATTTTATGTATATTGGTGCAATATCTAACCAGAGCCTTAAAGTGTCTATATAAACTTAGGTTATTAGGTGACAGGCTGTTAGAGTAGTTTAACAGCTGCTGGGATATTCTCAGAGTACATAAATTTAAATGGGAATGTTCCCATTAGAACAAAAAAGAAATCATATTTCAGAGTAAAACTCTACCTGATACTTCAATGTCTGTTAGAGAGCCTGTGGGGGGGGGGGGGCAAACTGCTCTTTTTGGGGCATGGGAAAGCGTTAGTGGTTTGCTCCAATGCTGAGTACCTACAACTTTATCCAGCCCACCAAAGTACATCACTAAACTCTGTTCATTCAGCCAACAGGGCAGGCAAAGTGTTCCTCATGATCAGGTTTAAAAAAAAATCGTGGGTAAAATGTCAGGATTGTAATTGTGCACCCGTCTGGCAAATATTTCCCATTGCTGCTAGCTTGTGAATCAAAAGAAAGGGGTTTTCATAGTGTATCCCTGATATGAGTCATGCTTTTCATTTCTCCCTGCTTCTCACCACTCCCTTAGTCGGGGATCTGAAAGCCCAGCTGGGCCCTTTCTGCTTTTAACAGTATCCCTGGTTATAAATTTCTAGCAAATGAAACTCAAATGACAGTTTCTACTGACGTCATGTGAGGCAAAACAGAAACCAGCTGGAATTGCTCCTGGCAGTGTTGGTTCTTTGGGCTAGTGAGAGAACCAGGTTTGTTATTAGAAAGAAAACACTAATACAAGGCTTTTCAGGCTTTGATCCTATGTGCGGCCGGCTGATGATCATATCAGAAATGTGTCTTCTGAAGAGCTAATGATGTCTAAAGTAAGAATGGATTAGAAAAGATCAGATGAAATAAACAAGATACAAAAGCAAAAGATAGAGAAAAAAGATTTTTTCACCAGAGAGGAGACCAATGGGTGAAAAACATTGTTGATGCCATTTCTCCTTTTCCACTCAGTTTTCCCATCAAACTTGGCTGATGTTACTCAGGAAGCTTAGTGATTCAACTACTATTCATTAAAGTTTAGCACTCTCAAGCTATTTAAATATGGCTGAGAATAACTACCTCCAACTGGCCTTAACTAGTATACTCTAACTGAAAGAAGGTTTACATTCCAAGAAATTGTGCAGGACTTTCAGCTCCTCTTCTCAGCTTTTCAGTAACCTAGTACCTAACTACCATTTATTGTAAATCCTTAGTGCTTTGTCTTTATTTATACCATTCTTTAGATGTGGACATATCGCATAACTGCTACTTAACAATTACTTAGAGAAACACTGGCAGCAATGGTGTAGGCCACAGTTGGATGGATGGCTTCCTAGAGGCCTTCACAGGAGCTGCAGGTGGAGCAAAGTGTCCTATTTTTAGACTAGTGTTCACTCTTTCAAACCTCCTGCCTCTAAACCTATCAACAAAAAGGGCACGGCCTGCAAGGTACCTTGCCGAGAGTGTGTGGTTTAATTCTCACAACAATCCCTCAAGAAATGATTTATTAACTCCTTTCTACGCATGAGAAAACAGAAGCTGAAGTTACCCAAATTATATAGCTAATATGTGGTAAAGTCAGATTTAGAACTCAGGTCTGTTTGAGTTGAAAGCTCAAATTCAGGCCAATCTCCCTTTCTGAATTCTTGTGGGTATGAGCTTCCTGTGGAATATGCCATAAAGTAAAGGGGAAACTGAGGAATGATCTTGCTAGTTAATAAATATGAATTTTCAAAATTAATAAATATTAATACAAAGAAATTAAAAAATTTATTTTCAACTTTGAGTCACCCAGATAAGTAGCAAGAGTTTGCTAAGCACAAATGAGGAGTTTCTGCCTTTAACACATGGTGAGTTCGCTGCACTCAGTTCTCTGGCTTTCCAGGCGTTCAGTCAAAAACAATAGATTGGATTCCAGTTAACCTAATCCTTCAACCTGCTTGGTGTCAGTTTGGGGCTGATGATAGTGAGAGTATAGGTAAGCTGTTTATCACCAAAACATTGGACTATGAGGAAGAGCTGACAAGCCATCATTCTGCGCTCTGAGGTCTATTCACTTGTCAGTTAACAAGGGACCTCAAATGCTGAATTGCATGAATTCAAGTGCAAGTTTAAGCATTCTTTGGTGACTGAATCTCCTGTAATTCAAGTGGGTTAATGTATTCAACCTTACTTCAGACATCTGTGTATTGGGGCAACAATCTACTTATTTGGTTTAATTTTAGGAAAGGATTTGAGGTTTCCTGTTGCATTAAGGCAGACTACTAGCTTGAAAGTTATTTTTCAGAATCCTGTAAAAAAAAATCTAGTGTTTTGAGCCTAACACAGTATTTTGAATAATCTGAGACTTAAAATATCTTCCCTCTAGCTTTTTTCCATTGCTGTTTGCTCTCTTTACTTATGCAAACAGGCTTCCTTATCCTCTGAGGCTCATTGAGCCAACACACCAGTTGGAACAGAAGCATGAAAAAGAAATACAACAGTTTTAAATTCATGATACATGCCCTGATTTATTGCCATCAAACTGGAAAGAGGCCAAGTGACATAAAATAATGTTTACTGAGGAGTTCTAAGATGCTCTTTTTAGGAGGAGGGGACTGGAAATCGTTTCCATTTTAAACACTGTCTGAAATACTGCCAAACTAGAAAGTGAATGGGATGGAGATGTCAAAACACAGGGAAAGAGTCCCTGAAATGGGTTCAGACGGTCAGCCTTCTCTATTTTCTCTGTTGCAAACTTGAGGAGCAGATTAAATGCAAG
Organism: Cebus imitator; assembly: GCF_001604975.1. NCBI lineage: Eukaryota > Metazoa > Chordata > Mammalia > Primates > Cebidae > Cebus > Cebus imitator. Next base: position 1,384,223 of record NW_016107516.1, read on the forward strand.
GGAAAGTGTCTTTGCCAACTGGTAAAGTTGTAGCCTGCATCTAGACATTCATAACCACGGGAACCTTTTGTTCCTGAGTCCCTCTCCTCTCCTCTGACTGGGGTGATCTATGTAACCTGAGGAGTGTTGGCCAGCATTTATGCCTCTTCCATCTGCAGGACAGTAATAAGGTCTGCAGAGCTTACATTCTGCCTGGGGAGATGTGACAGTTATATGGTAAATGAAGGAAATATTTAAATTCCAAGTTGTGGGGCAGACAATAAGAACAATCATTAAAAGGAGGAAGTGATCCCTGCATGCTAGAAAAGACTTTAAGGAAGATGATGCATTGAAAGTAAGATTCAGATTTAGGGAAGGAAGGGGGCAGGCTTCCAAGGTAGGGGGGTGACAAGGGCAAAGAGAGAGGAAGGATTGTGGGTGAATTGTTCAGAGGCGACATACCTGCAGGTGCTTGGGGGACACATTTTTTATTTATTAGGAATAAATAAATCTGTAATAAGTGTATTTTATGTACCTACAAAGATATACAGATATATTTACTTTTGCTCAGTTCTCACAACATGATGAGGTTGGCAGGAAAGTTTTTTCATTTTAACAATGACAAAGCTGAGGTTCAGAAGATTAAGTGGTTTATTCAGGCTACAAGCATGCCCCGGGTTGAACTAGGACTGAAATGACAGCGCCTTGACTTTGACTGGAATTATTCTTTCTCTGTGTCTCCCTGTCCAAGATTCCTTTCATTTCCTAATTTAGGCTGGTCTGGCTCTAGGGGGTAAAGAGGTCAGGTAAGGGAGGTAAAAGAGGACATTACCAAAAGAGAGCCCAGGGCCAGAACGTGGAGGGCCGGGAGTTAGAAAGTGAGTCCTGCAAAATGAACATCACCTTACTGGTGGTTAAAGGCATTCTTGGGCAAAAGGTCTGAAATGAAAATAAACATCAGAGGCTCTTATTTATTTAAGTGAGATTCCCACTGGGTATCCATGGCCTCACGCCACTATGTATAGAGCTATGTGGGAGAACCTACCACACAGGGGAGGATAAGGTTCTATGTGATTACATACTATCTGAAATTCCTAATATACACAGGGGGAGAAGACTAGAGGAGAGTTGAGGACTCTTAAAATCCTATCATACCATGCTCTGTCCGTGGATTGTAAGGCAAAGTATGAGATGAATGAAATGGAATCTATGCATGAATCTGAAGCTACAGAAACAGGCAATTTTCTGTCATCTGACATCTCAGCAGCTTTGCCTTAGAAACTCCTCTAAATATATTCTAAATATGGGGTTATCCTTAATTTAGAACAGGGAATCCAAAACCATTAACATTAAGCCCCTTTCTGTTACCTTTGTTTTTACCATTTTGTGTTTTTACTTAAACATTCATTTTATTTATTGCAGAATAGTGTGTTTTTGAGCACAGAACAGTCAGAAAAAAATACCTAAAATATACCGACTTAAAATAAAACTTAGGAATCTGGACTCCCATCAAAATCTGAAAAAATATTTTCAGATACCATAAAACTAATTAAAGACAAACCAAGCAACTAAAAATATCATCACCACATCTTTTTACAGCTGCCTTAAATCTTGTTTTAAGGCCAAATGTGAATCAATGAATAAATTTGGAGAAATTTTATTTTTCCCCATGGGAAATTATGTTCCTAAAACAAACATTTCCTACCCAGAATGTCCATATGAACAGGCATAGAAACACATGAAAAATAAACTAGAGCATGTCTATTTAAAATTAATTATGATCTGAAAAACAAAACAAAACAAAAACTTCATCCCAGAAAAACCTGTGTTAATGTTCCATTCAAAGGCAATTGAACACGTTTAATTTCCTTGAGGAAGAGTATTTTGTCATGTGGAGAGAATTCTTAGAAGGGAAAGCCTGCAGGCAGTGATACAGACATTTCTGATGGAGAAAAATAAACAGCAGGATCAAGCTGAGACCAGATTTATTAACCATTTTTGATAAAATATTTGGAAGAGGTACACAGCCTGGTGACTTGCCCTCTGAAAAATGCCAAGCTAATAGTCATAAACTTCAGAAACAGGTTAAAAGGTTAGGTGGATAAATAGAAAATGGGTTGATAAATTTGAATTTAGTCAAATGCAAGAAAATTGACTGATAAATTTGCATTTAGTCAAATGCAAGAAGTTGTTTACAGAGAAATAATTTATGGAGTTTTGCCTCTGAGCTTAGTGGTGACGCAACAAAGGCCAAATAGTGTTCACTGCAGATATCAGCCTGGTGAACTATGTGGGATCAAGGATCTCAACAAAGACCTGGTCATCATCAGAATAAAATTTCACATCCTCTCACCTCCAAGGTGAGCAGCCCTATACCCACTAGCTTGTGGAGTGTGGAACAACACAGTTCTAGGTTCAGCTCAAGAAGTCCTGGTAAAATTGGAGAAGGCTCAGCGAAGGGTAACTAAAATAATCAAGAGAGTAGAGAAGCTTTTGCATGAGGTTAGATAAAAACAGTGAGACATTCTCAGAGAAAAGATTCAAGAGAACCTCTTAAAAATAGGGTTATCCTCACTGTATCCAAAATAAATTGCATTTTCTCAGATCGCTGATGACTAAAGCATTTCTTTTGATTGCTTTGTCTTTCTTCTTTTTTTCCCAGAAGACAGGGGTCACAGAATGAGGATGAAAGACAGAGGGCTAGGTGAAAAATACCAGGTCTGAACTACAGAGACGGCTAAACTTAAAGTAAAAAACATCCTGTTGGAAAACTGCAATATCAAAAGACAAACACCACTAGCTCTGTGCAGGCCTAGTGTGACAATGAATATATTCTATGTGACAAAACATAGGACTAAAAGTCATCATAAAACCTTTCTGTAAAGTTTTCTAAAAGTTCTAAATCTCAGAATGTTTCATAGTGCCCAGGGCCTGACTATGAAACTCTCTTAGCTCTGTGAAATGTGAATAATAGTGGCAACCACTGAATCAACCAATATCTAATCAGCCAATGAGAATAATGAAGATCAAAATTGAGGAAGAAAGATAACATTTATTGAACAATTATTGCATGCCCAGTAATGTTCACAACAGCCTTGCAAAACAAGTACTCCTGTGCAGAGTTCATAAATGAGAAAACCGAGACACATGGAGACTAGTAATGAAGGTAAATAATGGAAGTGGGTAGAAAACTCTAAGCTGTCTTGGAGACAAAAGGAGGCCTTTCCAAATGGCCCTTTTTGGCCTTAATTATGCTAACTGTTCAGCAGAGTATCTGTAGCTTAGATGCAGTCACTACCAGCCCACTCTTCCAAATCATCTCTTTGGGTTTTGCCCCAGTGTGAAACTATCACTATAAATTAGTATTTGTTTGTCTTCACCCACCTCCAGCTGATCACTGCTCCCAAGGCTGAGAACAATATGTATGTGCAACAACGTGATGAATATCTGGAAAGTTTCTGCAAGATGGCCACCAGGAAAGTCTCTGTGATCACCATCTTCGGCCCTGTCAACAACAGCACCATGAAAATCGACCACTTTCAGCTAGGTTCTCTTAAACATTTTCATTATATTATTGTTTTTCTCATACCTAAGGTGGGACAAGCTTTATAGGAGAGGTACATGGGGGACCCAAGGACCCAAAAGAAAATGCGATGTTCAGAGGGCTCTTTGGCTGTGGTAACACAGGTCAGTTTGCCTGCTTATTTAAATAGCCATTCCAGGATGGTTCCGGTTTAAGTTTTCAACATTTCAAAAAGAAAAATATGCAAACACTATAGTCTGAAATGGTGGAAGAAAACGGGGAAAGTAATACAGTGTGGGAGAGAATCAGAGGCAGTCAGACATTTTCTTCCGGCTACTGAGTCTTCTTGCCTGTGAGCAGCCCCATCTGATCTTCCTGCAGGCTCTGTGCTGCAGGTGGCTCATCACAGATGGGACTTACCAGACTCTTGGAAGTACTTGATTCTGGCAAGCTTGAGGAAGGAATTAACCAGAGCTGAGAGAAGCTCTTAAGATAAATTAAAAGTCACTGAAAATATGGACTGAACTGCACTCAAGTCCTTTCGGAGAGCAGAAAAATTTGGCTGAATTTAGGGTTTTCACAATTTTACATATTAATAGTGCATCTGAGACCCATGAGGCATACAGCCCAGTGTTGGGCAGCTGAGATCTAACTCATTGCAGTTCTCATGGGAACATTGCAAGATTTACTGTGATTAGTTAAGCCTCATAGTCAGAAGCCCAAAATCTGACCCACCTGGTTCTTTTACAATTATTGCATCTCTAGGGCTTTAATTTTAAAAAGATTTTTTTCTTATATGCATTTTCTACTGTTTTGTTGTTGTTGTTCATGTTTTATCTAGGAAAAAAAAATCCCTTAGAGTAATTCTTTATATTCCATTGTTTTCATATTCTTTATAGTTTCCATAAAACATATTTCATCTAAAGGCACCTGAAAGATTATAAAAATATATTTAATAATATATAATTATATGTTAACATTTAACTTCAATACATGTAATATATTATCTCACAGATTTTTCTGACATAAGATCATGGTATAATTGAACACATATTTTAGTTATATTATGTCTTGATAATGTCAACTTGATTTGAATATCATCTAGCTTTCTAAATCATATTTTTTTTATTGTGGTAAGTATAGCTAATGTGAAATCTTATCTCTTAATATATTTTAAGTGCATAATACAGTATTGATAACTATAGGTACAATGTTATACAGCAGGTATCTAGAGCCGATTCAGGGTAAAGCATCAGTTATGCATTCTCTAAATAGCCCATCTTCCTCTGAGATAGCATCCTTTCCGATGTCCCATCCTTTCCAATATCCCATCATAAATTATTTGGATTGATGATTCATTTTTGGACATTTACCCTGCCCTATATGTATATTTAGGGGGAGAAAAAGCAAAAAAGGAATTTTCTTAACCAAAACAACAACAATAATGATCATACAAACAAAAGACACAAAATAAATTCTGGAGATAGACAGATTTAAATCCAGGGTCACAATTTACTTGTGCGACCTGGGGCAAGCTACTCCTAAGTCTTTGTTTAGAAGACAGTCATATCTGTTTCACAGGATTAAAGAAGATAGTGTACAGAAGTACCGGTCAGGTAATAGGCACTGTTATGTGGTCATCCTCTGCATCATCATTTGATCTGGTAGTCATGTGGAGACCAATGATCAAGTCACACTTGTCACTAGATCAAGTCACATTTGTCACTAGAGCACCTATAACCAAAATACTTCTAATTGCTTTGTGCTGATTACGCAATGTCGACACGTGAACCCTCACAACAGCTCATCCACATCAGGCTGCATTACTATTCTTGGTGATAAAACTGAAGCCCAAGAGACTAATACTACAAAGCCACATATTTATTGGTTAACTAGGACTCAATCATTTGTTTCCTGGATTTTTCAAATAATAGCATGAGGGCAGTGAGCTTAATTGCACTCCAGATGTCCAGAAAGGAAGCAAGTATTCAATCCATCACAGAGACTGGTGCTGGCTAGTGATGAAAGCCCTAGCAAACCAGGTGTTCCCAATGTCAAATGTGTTACCTACCAACGCTTTCACAAAGTGTTCTCATTCCTTATTTCAGAGGGGAATGGAAAAATCATTATAGCTTCCACCTCAACTTCTACACAGTCCCATTATAGGCATCTGGTACTGCCTTAGCAAATTTTTAGCAAATAATCCCACTGTTTTCTAGACATCTGGATTGAATATGAACTGTAGAAGGGCTGAGGGGTTTTTTTTTCTGCCTTATTGGAAATCAGGTATTATGATTTGGGCATTTTCCTCACTGAATGGCAGCCTGGACCTGATTTTGGGGAGGGGGATCTTTTATTTTATTTCTCATCTAATTCCTGGAAGGCCTCTCTCACCCTGTGTCATGTCCCAGGTTACCCTTATGGGAAAGGCTGTAGCACTTTCAGCCAAGAATGGGAGTCAGCCATGGGAAAATAAGAATTGGCATGAGCCATGGGCTCAGTGAACCAAACTCCAGCCTTGACTGATTTTCAGTTGGAAATCTATCACATGGCCTTACTTTTCCTTAAAAATAAATCAAGCCCTGCCTACTATTCCAGACTTTTCTGGCCCTTGAAAGCAGTGGCATGCTTCCAACTACAGTGTGGGCTGTACTCACCAGCTGGTCCATCTTGCTAAACGTCTTTGGACACCACTGATGAACGTACAAACACCAAGAAACTTACCTTAAGTAAGATTTTAGGCTTTCATCTAAGGGAAGTTATTTATGCTTGAGCAAATTCCAATGCCTATCTGGTTTTATCAGCACAGAATATATTGCATGTGGGGTTTAAAATGGCCTAACATATAAAGTCATTCTTTCTTGTTAGTGGTATTTAAAATGTCAGTCAAGGACAGGAATGTTGGGTGTGTATGTTAAGTGAAGGGATTACAAACAAAGTTTGTCAGATAGGAAGAAGTTGCTGGCTAAAGGCACTTCACCGCAGAATGAAAAAAGAAGTCGGGGGAAACATATAGCCAGCATGTTTCTTTCTTAGCAATATTTAGAGATGAAAAATATTTTAACATTGGCATTTTATCACTAGATTTTAAGAGCTAGAATACACAGGACATTTAATAGGGCAAGGGAAGTTTTTTGATAGCTTCTTTTAAAGAAAGGAGAGTTTGAGGGTAATCAAGAGAGATGGCAAAGTTCATGGAGGTGGAATATGGCAACAAGGAGAGAGAAAATGTTAACTTCTTACTATCTAAGGACTTCATAAGTGAATTTCTAAAACAAGAATGATAGGCCGGGCACAGTGGCTCACGCCTGTAATCCCAACACTTTGGGAGGCCAAGGTGGGCGGATCATTTGAGGCTAGGGGCTCGAAACCAGCCTGGCCAATGTGGTGAAATCCCATCTCCACTAAAAGTACAAAACTTAGCTGGGAGTGGTGGTGCATGCCTGTAATTTCAGCTACTTGAGGGGTTGAGGCAGGAGAATTGCTTGTACCTGGGAGGCGAAGGTTGCAGTGAGCCGAGATCCTGCCAGTGCACTCTAGCCCGGGTGACAGAGTGAGATCCTGTCTCAAAATTAGATAGATAGATAGATAGATAAATTTAAATGAGAATGACAGTATACAAATCAGCCTAAAATACCCTTTTTGTCTTTGATCCCACTGAAGAGAATTTTTCCTTCTCGAGAAGCCTTATAGTCATCAGGATCCACAACATTTCAAAGATACTGCTTTGCCTCTGGGGCAGTCCTGAAAAACTGACCCTTTGCCCCTAACTCCTTTCATCAGTAGTGACAGTGCCTGGCAGCTGCCTTCTCTAGACCCTGCAACACTGAGCTAGGGGGAGAGGCTGGATGAGTGCTCAGACTTCCACACACTGGCTGTGTGTCCCCCGCTGCTTATTTAATCTTTACTTATCAATCATTCTGTGCCCTGGAGACTAGAGAGTCTGTCTCCTAACCTGCTTGGTCTTCTCAGTCCACTGACCTTGCTGCATCCAACATCAAGCAAGTCAGTGTCAAGACTAATTCCTGACATTCCAAGGGGGGAAAGTGCCTGTTATGTTAAATGTTACACAACAAGTGTTTGAAGAATGTAGTGGAGGGATTTGCTCTTCCAATTGTGGTCATCAGATAAGGTACTGAAAATATCAGAGAATTTTGAAAAGTAGGTTGATTTTATGGAAGGGCCTTGAAAAATGAGTAGCCTTTTTTTTGATAGGGTGATGACTCGATCAAGGCATTTTGTTTTTAATTTTTCAAAGAAACAATTTTTTTTAGATTTCCAAAGTCAAAACTATATAAAAAGGTGTACACAGACAAGTCTTGTATCCATTCTTGACCCCTTTACGCCGCTATTCTCTGCCCCCACAGGTAATCTCATAATTCCTTATTTATTCGTTTAGTGCTTTTTAAGACATATACAAATAAATACCTATACATTTTTTCTTTTTATACAAAATATAGCATATATTTTATGTGTATTGTTCCACACCTTGCTTTTTTCCATTTAAAATATTTCTAGATCTTTTTTTATGAGTATATAGCAATCTTCCCCATTTCTTATCAAAAACTTGTGATATTCTATCATAGTTTAAACATTTTGTCTGTGGACACTTGGACTATTTTCAATATTTTGTTCTTATACATATATCACACATATATAGAGTGATATCTGAACAAGGTTACTATTAATTGTGAAATTGTGTGTACATCTAAGAAGCAGGACTGTTAGACCAAATAGAAAATGTAGTTTGAGTGGATATTTCCTGATTTCTCTCCATACAAGTTGAATCATTTTGCAAATCCACCAGCAATGTTTAAAAGTGTTTTATTTCCCCAAATCTCTCCAATTAATGTATGTGATCAAACTTTTGGATACTTTTGACTAATGTAGCATGCGAAAAATGGTATCAGTATAGGGTAGTGTTGGTTTGTGTTTCTCTTTTTATGCGTATGATTGAACACTTTTCGTGTTTAGGTGGCATTTTATTTCCTTTTTAGTGTTCTTTGCCCATTTTTCTATTGGGTTGTCATCTTTTTCATCTCAATGAATAGGTATTCTACATAAATTGCAAAAAACTTCAGACGTCCCTTTCTACTCCAAGATAATGACTCATTTGTTTAGGAATGAGTTCCAGGAATCTGTATTTTCAAATGTTGCTCAGGTGATTCTGATTTGCTATTAGGTTTGATCTAGAGCAGAAGGCTCAGTAGAGGATAAGAGGGAAAGAGAGGGCTAGAAATGTAGTTTGATACCTGAAATTAGATTTCTAATACCAAGATGAATTCAAACTTTATATGTAAACCATGCGTAGTGACTAAATATTTCTGAATATACTTTTCAAATATATTTTAAATAAATTTAAGGTTTGATGGAGTCAATCTGTAGGACAGCAAATCACTTGGACAGGACACACTATTAAATGAGACAAGTTGCTCTTTCTAGAGAACAAGTGATCAGGAATGGCCAGGGTCGTCCCACCTATAAATTCAATCAGGTCACTGCTCTCACAGTAGGGTAGTAGATAGGAAAATGACCCACTCATGGAGTAAAAGAAGAGTAAGCAGATCAATTGCAAAGTAATTTAAACTTTTTCTATTTCCAATCAAAAGGAAGTAAGTCGCAAGCTGCAGGTTAAGGTTACCACAACTGAAATTACCTGCCATGGCCTGCTCAGCACTCCTGGGGATGTGCTTGGGGTAAAAGCAATTTAGCTTTTGCTGGCATGTATCTCCAGTTTTGTCTAAAGCACAATCAAGAGATTTTTGGCCCCTACTGACTTCTTGAAAAGAATAGCTATATTTAAAATGCCTTACAAATATGTTTTTTTAAAAAGATCTAATGCATGCAAAACCAAATTTACAAAATAAATATATATGAATATGTTTTCTCAAATTACATTAGACTGTGTTGCGGGTTCACAAGATCAAAGGAAACTGTGAAGGTTTTATGGTGGGTTTTCTACACAGTCCCAGAATCACTCACCTTAGCCATACCTTACTACTGTCTTTTTCATATGATACCCTTCTAAGGGGAGACGTATAATGATTACCAAATCTTTACTGAATGCTGGTTGTATGCTAGCAACTGTGCCAGGCTGAAAGGATATAAAAGATGACCAAAACTCAGTCCCTATTGTAGGATTATTCATATCTAGGGGAAAGATAGTTATGTAAACAATTGGTTGCAATGGAAGGTAATTAGCATTATTACAGAAGAATGCCAAAATGTTGAGTGCACAAGTGAGGTAAAGACAGGCTGCATAGACAATAAGGAGTACTCATGGGTATAGCATTCCAAGGAGAGAGGGCATGTTACTAGAGACTGAAAACAGAGGGCTGGAGCATAATGTATGGAGGAAGAGTTAATAGGTAAGTTAAATAATGCCATAAATGATTTTCTCCTCTGGGGCAGTAGCTCTTTGTCCTTAGAGTGCATAACTACCCAGCAAACTTTTTAAACGCAGATTCCTGGGCCTTACCACCAGTGATTCTGAGTCAATTGACCTGGATCCAAGGATTGTAATTTTAACAAGGACTCCTGGTGATTGTGATGAAGGTGGATAATGGATCATACTTTTGAAAACTGCCAGAAGAGGTTGGGAACTTTTGAAGCAATGCAAGGAGTCCAGGCCTTGGTGGAATTGCCTGAACTTAGGCAAGAGAGGGTTGGAGGAGGAGAATCCATGGATGCCACAAGGAAAGCAGTTACAGATGGAAGCTTTAAGCATAATGCCTAGCGTGCAGTTGGTGTTTAATATGTTACAATTGAAGCTGAATTTTCTGCAGTGTCATTGCTGTCTATAATTAATTGTGAAAGGAAAAATACATGAGGAAATTCAGTACTACCTGAATTTGACTAATGTTGGGGTTGGCATTTTTAAAGGATGGCACTCTAGGCACATGTCCCACTTCCAGGGCCAGTCCTTATTGGCACATACAGAGTTCACCTTCCCTGGCTATCCTTCACCTCAGTAATCCCAGCAAATGGGCTTGAATTTATGAAGCATTTTAGCTGGATCAGAAGCATGTAGATAGTTTAGAGACTGTTTCCTAAAGAATTTTTCCTTCTGGCTGAGTGTAGTAACTCATGCCTATAATCCCAGCACTTTGGAAGGCTGAGGTAGGCAAATCACTTGAGGTCAGGAGTATGAGACCAGCCTGGCCAACATGGTGAAACCCTGTCTCTACAGAAAAATACCAAAAAAAAAAAAAAATTAGCTGGGCATAGTGGCATATGCCTGTAATCCCAGTTACTCAAGAGGCTGAGGTGGAAGAATCGCTTGAACCACAGAGGCAGAGGTTGCAGTGAGCCAAGATTGTGCCACTGCACTCCAGCCTGGGTGACAGAGCAGGACTCCATCTCAAAAATAATAATAATAATAATTTTTTTAAAAAAGAATTTATCCTTCTAAGCTCTGTAATCCTTACAAGGATTAGTGAGCTTAAATAGAACTTGGATAAATTTAACAAGAACCTGCCAAGTCTGTGTTGCTTTTCCAGACTAAAGAGAACCTCTGGTTTACCAATTCCCGATTTAGACAAAATCAGAGTTCAAGAAAGACCTGTAGCAGGAGCAGGTGCTGAGACAGGATGTGGCTTCACACATACTGGCATAGAGTGGACTCTGTCCTGCTATTGAGTTGCCCCCACCCTAGTCTGATCCAGTGATGATCAGGACTTTCATTATTTTCCTTTGGCAGATTCTCCTACTCAGCAGAAACATGTAAATATTCCTGTAATCTGAGAGTGCAAAATGTTTTATTTTTAATGTTTGGTTGAAATATTTCAGAAAACATTTTGGTTGAAAGAAAACAGGCTATGAAATTGGTTTCTTGCCATGTACTAGTAAAGCAAAGTTTACCTTAAATCTTGGTCCTAGGTCCTCTTTACCCTTGAGTGTGAGGCATTTTGGCATAGCAGACAGAATACTGGGTGGGAATGAGATGATGTCACCTGAGTCCTAACCTCACTCTACCATTAACCTGCAATGTGAACTTGAGCAAGTCATTCCTCACCTCAGGGTCTTGACAGGTTGGATTCTCTGAGAAACAGATTCTGAGACTGAGTTTTGCCTACAGGCAGTTAATGTGGTATGTTCTCAGAAACAATACTTATGAGGGGTGAAGGATACAAGACTGGATAGGGAGAATTTGAGCTGCAATAGAGTGGGCCCTTCAGAATTGTCCATTTTGAGACAAAGGGGATAATTTTATATCTATCCCCTCTTCTACTACATCAACCATTGAATGTGAGCTGTCCCCTGGTAGGGGTGTGACTTGGGGAAAGGTGGCTCTCTACTAAGCAGATCAATTGTCAAAGATCTAGCTGCTTATATTCACAGCAACCTTAGTTCTGAAGATAGGATCTGGACAGCACACCATAGTGTCCACTACAGTTTCCTTAGTTTCAACCTTAATAATGTGATGGGGGGGGTGAAGATAATGTCTATATTCAGTTATTTATTGCCATAACAAGGCGAGGTAGCAAAGACCACAAATGTTAGTGGCACATACAGTAAACATTCATTTAGTGACAAGTTTCTAGGGTTCAGCTGACCTGAGCTGGGCTTCGTTAGGTTTGCTCATGTATCTGCAGTTGGCCATAAGTTGGGTAGGAGGTTCTGCTGATCTTGGCTGGGCTTGTACACATGTTGGGGAGGTCAATGGGCTGTCAGCTGACCTGGGGTAGCCTTGGTTAAAATGAGAACAAGGTAACTTGGCTTGACTGATCCCCCAGCAAGCCGGTGTGGACATATTCTCATGGCAATGGCAGAAGTAAGAACAATCCCTAACCGTATAGGCCCATTTCTAGCCTCTGCTATGTCATTGTGCTAATATCCCATTGGCCAAAGCGAGTGATATAGATGAGCTCAAAATCAATAACTACCGTTTATTCCCATATGAAGAAACTGTAGTTATTGGGCAAAGAGTATAGGTATAGGGAGGGGGGATGAATCGGTTCTATATTAAAAATCTGCTGCAACCTCCAACTTCCTCCCATCTGAGCTATTCAGTGGTTTTTGTTACTTTATCCATTAAGTAGATTCTAATGGTCTAATTCTGGTTCTAAATAGGAGCTTGAACTCTGTCCGAGTTATTAATTTCTGAATCTATTACTCAGCACAGAACCAACTCTGAAAATTGGTGATAAATATTACTTTGAATGAACAAAACTAAGAATGAATGTACGTTGGGAATTAAAAATTGTAATTTCCAAGTACAAGGTAAAATCAGGTTTGTAAAGTCTCAGAATCAGAACATTAGTTGTTAAGGACATTTAGAAAAAGTAGTTTTTCAATGATTTTTATTATTATTATTACTATTCACAAAGCTAAATATGTTCCTCATTAAAATTTGAATAACAGGTATGCAGAGTAAACAATAAAAGTTTTCACTTCACCTTTTCCTATGGACTTTTTCCTACGTGTATTTCCATATGAATATATCTTCTTCCTTTTTCATTTCTTTATAACCAAGAATAAAGTCATACTATGCATTTTGTTTTGCAACTTGCTTTTTATACTCAACAATACATATTTTAAAACATGAATCTAATAATTGTAAATTAATTTAAATTTTTCTAATAACAAAATACATTTGAAAAATAGTTTTTATGCATGAGGCCTATCATTTTTTATGTTGCGGACAGTGCTTGTTCTCATATAGGCTCTCAGCTCCTGTTCCTTTGGACCACCTCCATGAAGCACTGCTACAACTTTGGGAGGGAAAACAGATTATTTCCCCTGTCATTTTGATTTGCTTTGGAGAAATAAGGCTGCTTGTTTATACACTTTCAACAGTCCTAATCAAATAAACAAAAGTAACAGTTAAATTATAATTGTCCCCTTTCATTAATGAAGAGCAATTTCTCTGGTACTCAAATTATAACATCTTGTCTGCAAAATTGTGGTTGCTTTTACTGTAGCACAGTACTGTAGTACAGTACTATTCACTGGGTAGTGATGTTGGTAATAGTGACAGGCTCTCATTGCTGTTTTTCCTGTTTTTTTTGTTTTTTTTGTTTTTTTTTTTTTTGAGACGGAGTTCCACTCTTGTTACCCAGGCTGGAGTGCAATGGCGCGATCTCGGCTCACCGCAACCTCCGCCTCCTGGGTTCAGGCAATTCTCCTGCTTCAGCCTCCTGAGTAGCTGGGATTACAGGCACGCACCACCATGCCCAGCTAATTTTTTTGTATTTTTAGTAGAGTCGGGGTTTTACCATGTTGACCAGGATGGTCTCGATCTCTTGACCTCGTGATCCACCCGCCTCAGCCTCCCAAAGTGCTGGGATTACAGGCTTGAGCCACCGCGCCCGGCTCTGTTTTTCCTGTTATCACATATTTGCTAAATTCAATTTTTTCACATTTGTTTTTAATATAGGGGATTATTTTACAGATAAAAGTTTTGGTAGGGTTGAGAGATATACTGTGACTTGAAAGGGAAGAAGTAAATAAAGCTCTTCTGTTCTTGAAAACATTAAAATGCTTTCCCGACATACAAGTTGCCATGTAAAGCCACTGATATCTTGATTTTCATGCTTCCCATTAACCTAGTGACACCTTCAGGAACCATTCTGAATTATAAGGATTGACTTGGGGGGTTGATAATTGAAAAAAATACAGTGATTTAAATTTTCCATAAATTGTCACATTTTGTTTGAAACTATATTCACTTACAAAATTTGCATTATGAATAGCTTGACTTCTTTTGGAGCCAAAAGGAACCTGTGACTGGGTTTCAACAGAAACTCTATTTTTCTCTATAGATATATCATGCTGGGCCGGGCGCGGTGGCTCACGCCTGTAATCCTAGCACTTTAGGAGGCCGAGGTGGGTGGATCACCTGAGGTCAGGGGTTCAAGATATATCATGCTTACTGGGTCCCAAAGGTAATTCTATACTAAAAATGAGGAGACTCAGAATTACGTTTAATAGAAATAGAACTTAACAAAAGTGTTGGGTTAGTCTAGTTCCCTGTGAGTTAGGGTAAAGACTCACTCCCTGGGTGAGATGGCAGTCTTCTCCTAGGCATGACTCAGCAGTCTCCACTCTCACTTTGTTCCTGTTTGCTATGAACAGGATGAACATAGATGGAGCCTTGATCATCTATAGAAGAGTAGCTTTCAAACTTTATTCATGTGTTTGTTTCTACATTTATTAATTTACTCTGAAAACTTTTGTTCAAACACAGTGTGAGTTGAATATATAAAACTAATGAAGCCTGGTGTGATTAGCCCCAGAGCCTTCACCCATTCACTTCCCAATGATTTCTGCCTTATTACACCCATATTTATTCACATTTTATTTGCCTTAAGATAACGAGAAACCCATGCGAGTGGTGGATGATGAAGACTTGGTAGACCAGCATCTCATCAGCGAGCTGAGGAAAGAGTACGGAATGACCTACAATGATTTCTTCATGGTGCTAACAGACGTGGATCTGAGAGTCAAGGTACAGTTTCTTATTTTGAATAATGTAGTGCTATTTCTTAGAATAGCAAATCTGAATTGTTTTGTTAATGAGTCCATTCAAGGTATGAGTAAGCATAAATTATTTTATAAATGGGAGGGTTTTGAGATGGGCCAAATTTTCCATGTTGTCCTATGAATTTGCATCCAAAAATGTGGTTTCTGGAAAAGACTGAGTTGGAGTGATTTCCCACAGCCCAGCTACTTGACTCAGACTAAATTCTTTTCTAACACCAATGTTGTACATTCATAAGACACTGATTAAATAGCTATGATGTGCCAGGTCCTGGAGATAAAAGGTTAAGAATGGTCTCTGCCTTCAGGAAACCCATATTTAACATAGGCCTATCTCAGAGGGATTTTTGCCTCCTGATCCACTGTGGACAAGACTTTGAGGTTTTACATCCACTTTCTTTCTATGCTTATGGACAAAGGTTCTGAACCATGAAAAGCTATGCCATGTAATAATAAAAATAACAAAAAGTTACTTCATCAAGTGCTTTCCTTATGCCTGGCACTGTGTTCAGCTCTTTGCAATCCTTATCTCACATGTCTAAGATAAATGCTAGTATTATTTTTGTTTCACAAAGGAAAAAAACAGAGGCCCAGGATGGTTAAGTAACTATCCCAAGGTCATCATGCAGTTAGTGTTGAACTTCATTCCCACACAGGGGGGCTCCAGAACCCACTGTCTTAACAATCTGACATACTGGCACTATATCACTGAAAATACATTTTACTAAAGTTTATCTTAATACCTCTCTAACGCATCTCCTAAACAATTTTTAAAACAACTTATCAAAGCATTCTTTTAAAATTCCAGGATTCTGAAACCATGTGAAATAGGGAACATAAAAATTGTTCATGAAAATGTCATCCGTATACCATGCTTGTGTGAGAATCTTCCGGGGGAAAAAGGCTGTCTACACTATTACAATAGCTGACCCAACACATAATATTTTTGTTGATCTGGGGAGATGGCATCATTAGTTCATTCTGCACTTGTTGCCCTATCTTTAATGAGAGAGTTGGAGCCAACTCTAAGGTCCTTACCAGCTCTTACATGCTGTGATTTACTGAATTCCCACTGAGGACAGAGCTTCAGGCCATGTCCAGGCTGCTCTCCAGTTTATGCTGATTATACTCAGCCAGGCCCTGAATCTATCTCAGGTTGCTTTTGTAAGTCCAGGCAGCTGTAATTCAGGAACCTGAATTTCACTGTCTTTCAGTTGGATCCCAACTTATTTCCTTTTTTTTTTTTTTTTGGATCCCAACTTATTTCTGAGAATATGTAAGCAAACATGACTTAATATTAAGTGATGCTTACTCAGTGAAACAATCCCTGGGACTACAGAACAGGCCTTGGTGGAAATTTATTCTTATTGCTCAGATTACACACTCGAACATGTCATTCCATTTAGTTTCTTGTGTTAGGAACAGTGTTTCTCACTTCTTCTCCAGTTGTATAGTAAATAGGAACCAGCTTAGTCCCAAAGGTAGAGGGGTGAACCTAGGACTTGTATGGTGAGGAAGGCATGGACCCTTTCCAATAAAAGGAGCATAGTTAAGAATTCCTTGTAAAAGAGGCAGTTGTTTCATGGACTCCAACCCTCAAAACATCAGCAGAGAGCATTATTGCAGGAGAGCATTTATGAAGCACTGAGTCCTCCAGGCTCTGATTTCAAAGATTTCCCCAGAGCTCCCCTGAATTCTCACAGTTCTCTATCCTCTGAATAGAGAAAAGAAATGCACTTGTACATTAAATGCATTCTATTCTTTCTTAAACAGCAATACTATGAGGTGCCAATAACAATGAAGTCTGTGTTTGATCTGATCGATACTTTCCAGTCCCGAATCAAAGATATGGAGAAGCAGAAGAAGGAGGGCATTGTTTGCAAGGAGGACAAAAAGCAGTCCCTGGAGAACTTCCTATCCAGGTACATCACCTTTGGAGTCGCCAAAGAGGAAGGTGCAAATTTGTTCTGAGTGAGCTCATTAAGATGTCAAAGAAACACAGAGCCCACGTGTGTTTACAGAGAGAAACCTTGCAGTACAGAGAGTAATCTTGAAGCAGTCTGGCCACTGGGCTTAGTCTTGTCCTGTTGAAATGGCTCTGGTTGCAAGGCTGGCTGGGTTCAGCTCCAAGCGTCGATATGGATTTGGTGGCTCTGGATAGGTCTTTTCTCTCTTTTCTGTTCTTTTGTTGGTACAGAGACTAAAATTCTGACCTTCCAAGGAGGTTAATTTACTCAGTCAGTAAATCTGGAGAGCTCTGCATGCAGTATTTTTATTTTACATATTTATTTATTAGGCCCCTTCTGGTTCCAAACAGGATTTGGCACACTGTGCTTGATTTTCCGCTTCCTTCCAGCTCTGCAGGAAGCAACAAAAGCCCCACTAAGACCTCAAAAGGAGAAATCCTCTTGACCCAGTTTCATGATTTTTTTCAACAATGTCATTTATTGAAGGCCTTCTTCTAGCAACCCCAGTGTCCATGGGGGAGAAGCATAGCCAGAGAATAGCGTATAAACAACTCAATCTGTTACAGGACAGGGGTCCCAGTCCAGACCCCAAGAAAGGGTTATTGGACCTCACACAAGAAAGAATTCAGGGCAAATCCACAGTGCAAAGTGAAATCAAGTTTATTAAGAAAGTAAAGGAATAAAAGAATAGCTACTCCATAGACAGAGCAGCCCCGAGGGCTGCTTGTTGCCCATTTTTGTGGTTATTTTTTGATGATATGCTAAACAAGGGGTAGATTACACATGGCTCTCCTTTATAGACCATATAGGGTGACTTCCTGATGTTGCCATGGCATTTGTAAACTGCCATGGTGCTGGTGGGAGTGTAGCAGTGAGGATGACCAGAAATCACTCTCATCACCATTTTTATTTAGGTGGTTTTTGGCTGGCCCCTTTACTGCGAGCTGTTTTATCTACATGGTCTTTATGGCCTGTATTTTGTGCTGACCTCCTGTCTCATCCTGTGACTTAGAATGCCTTAACTGTCTGGGAATGCAACCCAGTAGATTTTGGCCTAATTTTACCCAGCTCCTATTTAAGATGGAGTTGCTTTGGTTTAAACATCTCTGACAAATCCACTTTTCTCCCTACTCCTCTCCTCCCGCAATGTAAGATGAACCTTCTGCAGAGACTCTGGTGCCCTAGGAAGTGTAAAGCTGCAGAAATCCATACACAACAAACTCACAGAGGTCTCAGTATAAATGCCATTCCAACTATACTGTGTGGTTAAGGGACTCCAGAAACCGAGCAAGCACGTAATGCATTTAGTGCTTGAGCCTCCAAGCAGAATCTTTACTCATGTTTCTAAAAGCACATTCTCTATATGTGAGTCACAACATTAAGAAAGGTATGATTACTAAGTCGATAATCTGAATTTCTATAGATTTGCGAGGCTTCGGTCTTTTAAGATGTGATATCATGATGTGTAAAGAGTGTAGAATTTACCATTACTCCAACTTTTAAGTCTGCAACTTACTAGCTATGTTGACCCTATTCTTTTCAATTAACCTGCCTGAAAAATCTCTCACCCATAAAATGAAAATAAGGATACAAGCAGCTCTATCTTCATCTATCTCCATTTAACATTGCCATTACACCTGTCACCACTTTTTGTGTGCTAATCTCTGTGCCAAGCACTTCACCTTCATTCCCTAGTTTTACCCTTGCAAGAATCCCATGATCTAAATACTGTGACTATTGTCATGCTGCAGGAGAGAGAACTGATGCCATTGGAGATTAAGTAACTTTCATCACTGAGCTAGCGTCAGCTCTAGGAGTCAGTATCCTGGGATAATCTGAATCCCTAAATCTACCTTCTTATCTTATGCTCCTTTTGAAAATATAATGTGAATTATTATTAGTTCTGAACCTAAAGGCCTAGCATTTGAAGCAAAGGAAGATACTCTTAAAACCACAGAATTTTGGACCTGAAAGGAATCTGGGGCTCTTCCTTCACCCAAATTCTCAATGCAGTACAAGTATCCGAAATGGAAATAGAAGGCACACACTTTCATAAGGACTTAAAACTCAATTCAGCCTTAGGACCACCCCCCACTGAGAAAGGGCTCTGAGCTTCACTGAACAATGGCTTATCACAGGGGGCACTAAAACACCAACTTCTGATCCAAGATCATCACTCTAGATGACAATAATTGAAAAGATTTATGATGGCTGGGCACAGTTGCTGACACCTGTAATCCCAGCACTTTGGGAGGCCGACGTGGGCAGATCATGATGTCAAGAGATGGAGACCATCTTGGCCAACATGATGAAATCCCGTCTCTATTAAAAATACAAAACTTAGCTGGATGTGGTGGCACACACCTGTACTCCCAGCTACTTGGGAGGCTGAGGCAGGAGAATCACTTGAACCTGGAAGGTGGAGGTTGTAATGAGCTGAGATCGTGCCACTGCACTCCAGCCTGGCGACAGAGTAAGACTCTGTCTCAANAAAAAAAAAAAAAAAAAAAAAAAAAAGAAAAGAAAAGAAAGAAAGAAACAAATGATTTACACTAAGAGCTTTTTAAAAATTCTTTAGATGCTTTTCTTTTTTCTTTTTAAGCTAGAACTTCTTTAGGAGTTTATTTTTTATTTTAACAGTAGTAAATATATTCCAAGTTATAAATTCAAGACTTCAGTTCCCAAACCTTTGAATTAGGTTTCTAAATTTTATTTTTCTATTTAAAAACTAGCAAATTTTTGCCATCACTTTTAAGAAGGCTTTGAATAATGTTTGATCTTGCTTACAAACCCAGTAATTAATCAACCTCATCATTTCACATAGGCATTATACATTTAATACATTTTTTCAACTATTTGAAATTAAACAAACAAAATCTTTCTGAGTACTTAAATATCTCTAAGTTTAATAAGTTAATCTGACAAATACAGTGAATCTAATGTTTTCTTAGATGTTCCAAAAACTGCATACATTTAGTAAGATTTCAACTTAGCCACACATCTAAACTGATGACCTAATTACACGTTCTAATTTGGAGTTTCAAGTTGTCATTTTATTAGGCCAAATTCTCTTAAGCTTCACAATAATATAAATTATACATATATGTGTGTGTATATATATAAATATATATACCTATATACAAACATATATATATATGTATATATATACACACACACATACAATTACTATTACTATAGTACTATGATTTTGAGTCTTTGGAAACTTTTTCTTCTTAATTCTAAATCTTCCAGGGCTAGTGATCTATCCCAGTAAACTCAGGTTGCCCACCCTATAAAGCAGACAGTTATCATCCAGTTCATGGATGTTACTTAAAACCAGAGATTTGAGCCAGTCATGAGTCTGGCAGTCACAGACATCCTCAGAGATTCTTCTCACCATCCCTAGGTAGAGTGTCTTTTTATAACCACTACCTTATGGGTTTCAAATTTGAAAGGGAAAGCTGACATTAACTCAATTTTTTTTCACTCATAAGCTCTTGTAATACTCCTGTAAGTTGATTACTTAACTTTTATATTTCTTTGATTCTTAAGAAATGTACAAATATTATACATCTAAAGTCTTTTGAACGAGACAGGGTCCTAAGATATGTAAATGTATTTCCCATCTAATGTAAGGGTTTTATGGGCTCTTATATTATTAATTACCATTATAGGAATATATATCTTTTATGGATATTCAGAGATACATATAATTACAATTCGGATGTCCCATGGCTGTGCCTGACTTGTGGTCACCACTCATAAGATCATTCTGCTAATAATTACAGTTGATTTGAAGGATTAAAGTGGAATAGTGTACTACTTAAAGGCACGAGCAAGACAAAATGAGTTTGATTCTAGGTTACTCCATTTACTAACTGTGTGACCATAAGCTAATTACTTAACCACTCTGGGCTTCAGTTTTCTCATTTGTAAAATGAAAATAATAAGTGTATTTTTGTTTAAGACTATTGTGAAGGGTACATTCAATACTAAAGGTAATGATGGCCCAGGACCTAGTACAAAGCAAGTACTCAATAAAAGCTACTTATTAGTAGTCCCTAGGGTCAGTTATTCTGGTCCTATAGAGAACTTTGCCATAAAGGAAGAGTTAACAGAAAGAGATTTAGTAAATACACCAGAATTAAAACCCAGGCAAAGAGAAATTAAAAAAAAAAAAAAAAATTACAGTTCTGTGATTAAACCAGTATCCAAATGGGAATTTTCCTTCAAGTGTGCTGAGTGGTTGGTGGGTTTACACAGGCTAGTTTCAGCTGACCAGACCCTGAAGCCAGCCTAGTCTTCAAGCAGCACTCATTTGGTTCAGGGTATAATCACCTTTCCCTGAGACAGAAGCCCCAAAGAGTGGGAAATGCATACTAATTTGGGCACACCAGTTAAGAGAAGCAAACACATTCATAGCTTGTAAAGTTTTTACTTAGTGGGAAGCTAAAGTGACAGAAAAACAATTTGTCTAAAATAAGAGTCTGGGTCAGTTTCACAGCTCTTGTTACATCTTTTGGAAGTTATTTCCCTCAGTGTCATGAGCTGGGACATTGCAACTTAATGGGAAGGTCTGTGGGAAGATGAATCATTACTTAGGGGAAATGACCTTCTCTTAGTTGTGTCTGGGACAGAGAGTCTGAGATCCCATCCCTCTCCAATCAGGACTGCATTCAGTGGTGCACATAGGTAAACAAACCAAAATAGACCTCACCTAAAATAGCTCATTCCAGGACACCCTACAGCTCAGTGTGAGGCCAGGAAGGCTGGTCTGGTTTGCATGCTGGCTAGGGGGCCAGCGCTGGTCTGGCATGCCTCCTAAGGAAGCAGGAGAAGTACCAGAGACTGTCGTGTTTGTGATCCAACGGCAGTCACTGTTCCCTTTCCTAAGAAACCCTGGACAGTCTCAGAGACTCCTCTCTCCCCCTCTGTGCCAGACACATTCCTCTCCCTGTCCTCAGTAGAGATTTTAGTTTTTCTTTCCCTTTAAAAAACAACAAGCAGAGGAAGTGAATGTAATGTCACAGCAAGCAATATTTGGCGAGCCTTGCAACAGGCGTCCATTCAGAGGTTGTTTCATCAAACTATCATTTTCTCTCATTCACCCAAACCACTATTCCCTCAAGATGCCTTTTTCTTTGTAGTTGAAAACTCTCATGTTCACTCCTGATGCTAGAAGGGGCCTAGGGAGCAAAGCCATGAATAAAATTAACTGGCTCTCGGCTCTTTGAATGTACTAACACCCTGTGGTCACCTGCACTGAAGGCAAAAAGCGAAACTCCAGTGAAGATGGAAGCTGAGACAACTGTATACAGTTGCCTCTTAGATGCATACTCTCGCTCTTTTATACCCTCTTGCAGACACTGATAGCACCAGCCAAAGTATCAATGTCTCTGAGGGTGTTAGATCAGGGAAACCACTGGACCAGGAGTCAGAGAAGTGTCTGTATTTTGGTAATGTCTCTTAGATTTACTAGTTGGGCAAGTTATTGACTTCTCTAAGCCTTGTTTTGTTATCTGCATAATGGGGAAAATAACCCGCAGCCTCACTGACCTCTAATGAAGAACCGTATTGCATTGGTGAAAGTGAGCTATAAAATGATACACAAACCTAAGGACTGAATAGGTTATTTTACAGTGCTGTGATGGATAATGTCAATGTCTGTTAATAGAAAGTTCTACATCTAGAAGCCTGCAAATTAAGACATAATCTTCTATATCCATGTCATCATGTGGATAACTCGCATTGATAGGTTTAGAGTTTAATTCTTGCCTGTGAATAACATACTGTTATTTTTGAGTTTAGAAGTCAGGAAAAACTGAGACTTTGGTGAATTGAGCGACATGCTCAACACCACCCAAAAAGACAAAAGCTTTTTCTACTACTCTACTGTGTTGGAACTGTAAAAGCAGAAATCAAGTTTACTATATATTCTAAAATCCTATGGTTCTGGGATTAATACCATTCCACTTCATAGAAGTACTTTGTTAGCATTGGCTCTTATTAATAGTAGGGTACATTTTAGAAATTGCATTTGCCTCTGGAAGAACCTGAGGTGACTGAGGAAGGTACATAGTGTTTTGTTTTTCCAGGAATCCTCTTTGAACCTTTAAATCACTTTCCGATTTTTCTTTTTTCTGTCACTGTAATCTACTTAAAATTCAGTTTTATTTTTCTACTCTATTTCCTATCCATATATTCATTTCTTAACCCCTCTAAGCTCTACCAGGAACTCTTCTAAGACCAGCTCTCTTCAGTTATCTTCTGAGTTTCTCATTTCTGTTGCTACAGTTTAATGTACAATTTTGGCCCGTCTTCATTGCATCTGAGAGCTTTGCCTCTCCTCAACTGACCTCATTAGTCATGGTGACCACAGACTCATGCTTGACACGTCATGCAAATAGCAAAGCAGAAAGACTGAAGTGACAACAGAAAAAATACAGGAGTGTGGTAATGCAGTTTCATGGCTTTGAGAAGCTATGGGACAATTCTAAGGGTCAGTGTTTTGTTTTGTTTTGTTTTTCTGGCCACAGAAAAAAACTGATAGCCCAAGTCATTCTGGTTTTCTACACTGGTTTCTATTGTTTAAATTAGTAAGCAGTAATGGTGTCCTTCTGCCTTTTTTCCAGGTTCCGGTGGAGGAGGCGGTTGCTGGTGATTTCTGCTCCTAACGATGAAGACTGGGCCTATTCACAGCAGCTCTCTGCCCTCAGTGGTCAGGCATGCAATTTTGGTGAGTGGGAAGCCATCTCATTACTGCTTTCCCATACCACTCTCCTCCCAGTCAATTCTAAAACAGAACATAGAACCTGAGATCATGAAAATGATTCCCAGTTCAGACTGTAGGTTTCCAGACATATACTCTATTATATTGAGTATAACGTTGCTTTCAGACTGGAGCTTTAGTTGACTGTGGACTTTTTAAATTTCCTTCAATATTCTCTCCTCTTCAGTTCTTCTTTGTTCATGTGTTTGAAAATATCTTCTGATTTACTTTTAATGATCTGTATTATTTGTCTTCTGCTTTTTTTTGTTTTGTCTCACTTAGGTATTATCATTCACTTAGGTAATACTTGAATATCTACTTATATACCATCATTGGATACTCCATAGATTAAATGTCTTTTTAAAATAGGAATGGCTCTGGGAATTAATATATTAATTGAAGCAGGCTATATTGCCCTTCTCTTAAAAAGGATTTTTATCTTCAAACTCAGAAGATGTAGTGAAAGAATTTTTTTTTTTATCATTAGGAGAAATACCCAATGTAGATTGATGGGGTGATGGATGCAGCAAACCACCATGGCATGTCTATACCTATGTAACAAACTTGTACATTTTGTACATGTACCCCAGAACTTAAAGTACATTTTAAAAAACGTTAAATAAAAGGATTTTTATCTGTAGCTGAGCACTAAGAAAGTAGCAAGATCTCTTAAATACAACCTTATTTTTAAAACAAGCAGGCCAGAGGAAAACATAGTTTATTTTTTTTTTTGTAGTGAATCGCTCAGTATTTTGAAAACTAATATATGCTTACCAAACATTTTTATTCTAGTGTCCTAAAAGAGCTAATATCATTTTGGATCTGGATATATAGGCAGTAGTAAAATGAATAGTTAATGTTCACTGATGAATCAAGAGATGACGATTTCAAAAGTAGAAGTCATAAGTGAAATCTCATGTGAGATATGCCTCTGCAGAAGGAGAATTTTGAGAGATTCACTGGGCAGGGGCAAGGGCAGGGGGAAGTGGCTAAGGACAACAGATTAAAAAATTCTCCATGGAACACTGATGAATCATCATTATTTTGATGCTCTACTAGGAGGAAGAATCATCTATTAGTTAGAAAATACCCTTGATTTTTTTTAAAAAGGGCAGAAGTATAAGTTTTGAAAAGCATTAACACAGTCAAGGTCCTTCTTATGACCCAGTATGTGTAAATTATAAGTACATTTTAATTTTAAGATATGAAATAACTCAAGGAAGGCCAAAACCAAGCTCATAATGGTAAAAACAATAGAAAATTCATTAATTTTTGTTTATACTCCTATTATCAAGGTTAATAATTTAAGACTTTATATTAACATACAGATTTGATTGTGTCAGTATTCTTAAGCATACTTTAAATTATTTATAGGCACCAACGTTGCCAGTTAAGACAGAAGTTCTTACAACAGTTAAGAAACTTTACAAGAAAAATATAAATAAAGCCAAGGTTGTTAATTTTCCAAAGATGTTTTTGCAGCAGCTATTTGGTGGTACTTTATTTTTAAATCTCTGCACACAGAGCCTACGTCACATTGGTGAAAGCAGACCGTTTTGTAATATACCTGAAATGTGAACAAGTCAGATTCATATATATTAATTAATGAATAATTAAATTCATGATCTTCCCTTTTGAAAACGTGACTAACTGATATGTAGAACAGAATATTTCACTTCTCTGGTAAAAGAGTAAAGGTGAAAAAAAAATCTTTTGAATAGCATTTTGCCTGGATTTTAGCTTCTCCTTAGAAGAGCTCTCCCATGGCAGTGTTCAATTTTCTCTCCTGGACAATAAACAGCACCAACCACCTTATAATTAGTTCCAAGTTATTGCCCTGACGAGGCTGGGATTTTATTTGAAACTAGGAAAGCTTGATATGACGGCTTGACAGTCCCTTTGTCCTCCTATTTTCTTTCTCTGGAATCTCTTCATGCGCACTTCGTCTTCAAAAGAATTCCAAGAAGCTACCAAGGCATGCTGTCCTGAAACTTTAAGCAGAGGATATGAAGGCAAGCTGTGCTTGCCTAAATGTTTTTTCCTTGAATCCTCTAATTTAGTGATTAAAAACCTATCCTTTAAGCCAACAGTTTTGTGTGAGGAAGCGAACAATTTATTTAACCATCACAATTGATCAAATCTGTATTCTCTCTGAAAGTTATCTATAAAAGCTGCTATAAATTCAGAACACTAGCTTAGATCAGCTCAGATATTTTAATGTTCCAATGGCTTCATTTTTTTTTTTTTTTGTAATTTAGTAGAATGAGAATCACAGTTGGTCTTCTTCAAGGTTTTAAAAAGTATATACTTCCTTATGGTAAAAATTTAAAATAGATCATTCTTCTCAATCAGGTTATGATCTATATTCTTTTTAAATTTAAGAGATTTTTAATTGTCAGATATTGGGTCTTTGAAGTAAAAGATGACTTCTAATCCTTTCCTCTAATTCTATGATTTTCTTTTTTCTCTCAGGTCTGCGCCACATAACCATTCTGAAGCTTTTAGGCGTTGGAGAGGAAGTTGGGGGTGTGTTAGAACTGTTCCCAATTAATGGTAATGTGTTGTTTTCTTGAAACAGTATGAACTAGTGTTAAGTTCAGTTAAATTACATTATGTTATATGCCAGCAGGGGTGTAGCTCTAAGTGAACAAAGTTCATTGAATCTTTCTCCCACCTCATGCATTTGTGCATGTGTGCACGTTGTGTGCATGGGATACATAGGGGAAGAGGTGTGGAGTACAAGAAATAATATTATTTTTTAATATAAAACCATTCAAAATAACAGTAAAGATATCCATTTTTCTTAACTAAAATAATGCTTTTGGGGTCCATATAGTCCCTTATAGTTTACAAAGCATTTTCTTCTATTTTATATAATTTAATTCTCACAATAGTTTTATGAGGCACATAGGTCCTAGCTCATTGATTCTCTTTCAACAGATAAGGACATACACTTAAAGGCTCAGAGAAGCTGAAAGAAAATGACTATTAGGCTGGGCATGGTGGCTCATGCCTGTAATCCCAGCACTTTGGGAGGCCAAGGCAGGTGGAACACTTGAGGTCAGGAGTTCAAGGCCAGCCTGGCCAACATGGTGAAACCCCATCTCTA
>NW_016107516.1:1411201-1418038 GCF_001604975.1 Cebus imitator
AGAAAGAAAAGAAAAAAGAAAAAGAAAAGAAAATAACTGTGGACTGAGGGTTTCAGAAAGCAAATCCAGTCTTCTTTTCTAAGACCAAGCTTTTTAAATAAAATAACATGTGTAAAATACTTGGCAGAGTGCTGGACACAGCAGACGTGAAAGTATCAGCTCCTTTTCTTTTTCCCCTTTATTCTTTTCACTATCCACAATAGTTTAAATATACATCTAGATCTTGACATAATTGATATGTTTACTTTTAACAATGAAATAAGCTTTTTATTATAAAGGTGTGTCAAAAGGAAAGCTTTGGTTACAGAGAAGTAACTAAACTAATTGGAAATAAACTTAGAATTAAAAACTTTATAATCCTTGTTAGTGACAAATTTTAAAAAAAATTAATCTTGCCAGGATTAAATTAAGGAATTGGTTATATATTTTGTAACATTCCTACAAAAGACACACTATGTGCCCCAAAGTTTGATACTAATCATGTTACAGAACAAGGACATATAATTTCTAATAGAAAAAGCCCCAGCAAACTTCTTTAATTAGATTTTGAGCTAGAGAGAACAGGCTCATGGGTCCTCCCTATTCTCACAGTGATTTCTTCTCACTTTAATGTTTTCATGGGCTTTGCCTCTTTAATCCACTAACAACAACTATTCTAATGTTATTCTAGGGAGCTCTGTTGTTGAGCGAGAAGATGTACCAGCCCATCTGGTGAAAGACATTCGTAACTATTTTCAAGTGAGCCCGGAGTACTTCTCCATGCTTCTAGTTGGAAAAGATGGAAATGTCAAATCCTGGTATCCTTCCCCAATGTGGTCCATGGTGATTGTGTACGATTTAATTGATTCGATGCAACTTCGGAGACAGGAAATGGCGATACAGCAGTCACTGGGGATGCGCTGCCCAGAAGATGAGTATGCAGGCTATGGTTACCATAGTTACCACCAAGGATACCAGGATGGTTACCAGGATGACTACCG
This sequence comes from Cebus imitator, assembly GCF_001604975.1. Lineage (NCBI taxonomy): Eukaryota > Metazoa > Chordata > Mammalia > Primates > Cebidae > Cebus > Cebus imitator. The sequence continues at coordinate 1,412,182 of NW_016107516.1, forward strand.
TCATCATGAGAGTTATCACCATGGATACCCTTACTGAACAGAAATATGTAACCTTAGCCTCAGCCAGTTTCCTCTGCAGCTGCTAAAACCACATGTGGCCAGCGCCATTCTTCCACACTGCATACTACATTCCCTGCCTTTTTTTTCAGTGTTTTTCCAAGATTAAATAAATAGCAAACTTTCACCTATTCATGAGTTATTATTGAAACCTTAAATCATAAAGACATTTAAAAGAAATGTTTTTCTATCTGGAGGGGCGCTAGGGCTAAATGATGGTGCTGCAAATGGATATTATTTTCCTTTTCTTATGTAAAGGAGCTTATTTGGTATATAAAATTCTATAAAATATGTATTTATAGCTCTTTTCCTTACTTTTGTGTTAATTGGTAAGTGAAAACTATTAAAATTAAAGATCACGCCACAAATGTTTTCAGAAAACATCTGAAAAGATAAAACAAAGAACAAATAACTTTTAACACATTGAAATTAACACTTTTTGAAATGCCAGTCTGAAAATAATTAATAGCTCTGCTTTGTATGAGTTTCTTTTATGAAACTTGATACGACAGGAGCCCAGTGATATCAGCCACAAAAACCAGAGAAAGTACCAAGCCAGCTTTGTTATAGCCACTTTCTGCCCTGTTTCTGTTATCTTTAGTATTTTTTCATATATAAATCAGGGTCCACAAAATCCTCACCAGAATCTGGCACTGCAGCCAGACGTGATACTTCCAGAGTTCTAGTAGGCTGCTATGGAATTTCTGGCATGAAAAATCTAGGCCCCTCACACTTTACCCCCTGTACAGCACAGACATACCGTGGAGATATTACAGGATCAGTTCCAAACAACCATAATAGAGTGGCTATCATGATAGTGAGTCACATAAAATTTTCGGTATCTCAGTGCATAGGAAAGTTATGTTTACACTCTATTGTAGTCTATTAAGTGTGCCATAGCTTTATGTCTAAAAAACATAGGTATTTTGTTTTAAAAAAACTTTATTGTTAAAAATTGCTAATGATCATAATCTTTTGCTTTGATGTTGATGGCTGCTGAATGATCCGGGTGGTGGTTATTGAAGTTTGGGGTGACTGTGGCAATTTCTTAAAATAAGACGGCAATGAATTTTGCTACTTTGATTTACACTTTCTTCGTGAAAGATTTCTCTGTAGCAACTGATGCTGTATGACAGCGTTTTACCCACAGTACAACTTCTTTTGATATTGGAGCCAATCCTCTCAAACTCTATTGCTGCTGTATTAGCAACGTTTATGCAATATTCTAAATCCTTTGTTGTAATTTCAGTAATCCACATAGCAACTTACACAAGAGTAGATTCCATCTCAAGAAATCACTTTCTTCATTCAGTCATAAGAAGCAAGTCTTCATCTGTTAAACTTTTATAATGAGTGCAGCAATTCAGTTACATCGCCAGCCTCCACCTCTAATTCTAGTTCTCTTGCTATTTCCACCCTATCTGTAGCAGAGCTTCCTCCAATGATGTCTTGAACCCCTTAAAATCATCCATGAGGGATGGAATTAGCTTCCAAACTTATTAATCATCATATTTTGACCTTCTCCCATGAGTCACATATTCTTAATGGCATCTAGAATGGTGAATCCTTTCCAGAAGGTTTTTGATTTACTTTGCCCAGATCCATCAGCGGAATCACAGTCTATGACAGCTGTAGCCTTATGAAATGTGTTTCTTAAATAACACAACTTAAAAGTGTAAATGACTCCTTGATTCATGTGCTGCAGAACAGATGTTGTGTTAGCAGGCATGAAAATATTAATATATGTATATTAACATTAATATATTCTATAATATAAATTATAATTATATAACAATTATATATAAATTAATATATAATCATATATATTTTAAATATTTATATAATATATAATAAATCAATATATAATATATAGTTTTTTATATATATTATATATTATATATATTTATATTATAAATATTATATGTATTATATTATATTATATATAAGCATATATATTATACATTATATAATATATTATATATTATTAATATATATAATATATTATATATTATATATAATATTTATATTATAAATATACAAATATATATTATATATTATATATAATTATATATTATATATTAATTATATACAATTATGATACATAATTTATCATAGAATATATTAATATATAATTATATAATTTATACATTTTATAATTTGTATAGAATTATATATAATTGTATGTATAAATTATATATAATTATATATGCATATGTAAATTACAAATTATATATATTATATACTTTATATATATAATTCATTCAGGCTTTGTTGTTCCATTTATAGAGCACAGGCAGAGTAGATTTAGCATAATTCTGAAAAGTCCTACGTTTGGGGGGAATGGTAAATGAGCACTGATGTCAACTTAAAGTCACCAGCTGCATTAACCTCTATATTTAATTTATATATAATTTATATGTTTTATATATAAAATATATATTAAGTATATATACATACTATACATATACATACTATGTATATATACTTTTTTTTTTTTTGAGGTCTCGCTCTGTCGCCCAGGCTGGAGTACAATGGCACCATCTCGGCTCACTGCAACCTCCGCCTCCTGGGTTCAAGCGATTCTCCTGCCTCAGCCTCCCGAGTAGCTGGGATTACAGGTGCCCACCACTACAACCAGCTAATTTTTATATTTTTAGTAGAGATGGGTTTCACCATGTTAGTCAGGCTGGTCTTGAACTCAGGTGATGTGCCTGCCTTGGCCTCCAAAAGTGCTGGGATTACAGGCGTGAGCCACCGCGCCTAGCTCAAACAGTAGTATTTTTAAAGAGTCTTTTTTTCTGAGCAGTAAGACTCAAAAAGGGGGGCTTAAAATATCCAGTAAACCATGCTGCTGATAGACATGCTGTCATTCAGGCTTTGTCGTTCCATTTGTAGAACACAGGCAGAGCAGATTTAGCATAATTCTGAAAAGTCCTACGTTTGGGGGGAACGGTAAATGAGCACTGATTTCAACTTAAAGTCACCAGCTGCATTAACCTCTAACAAGAGAGAGTAAGCCTGTCCTTTGAAGCTTTGAAGTGAGGCACTGACTCCTCCTCTCTAGCTACTTATGTCTGAGATGGCATCTGTTTCCAATGTAAGGCTGTTTCACCTCCTTTGAAAATCTATTGTTTAGTGTAGTCACCTCCATTATCTTAGCTAGATCTTCTGGATAACTTACTGCAGCTTCTACATTAACATTTGCTGCTTTACTTTGCACTTTTATAGATGGACAAGGCTTCTTTTCTTAAAACTCATGAACTAGACTCTGCTAGCTTCAAACTTTTTTTCTGAAGCTTCCTTACCTCTCTTAGCTTTCATAGAATTGAAGAGAGTTAGGGCCTTGCTCTGAATTAGGCTTTGGCTTAAGGGAATTTTGTGGCTGGTTTGGTCTTCTATTCAGATGACTCAGAGTTTCTCCGTATCAGCAATAAGGCTGTTTTACTTTCTTATCATTCATGTGTTCACCGAAGTAGCCCTTTTAACTTCCTTCAAAAACTTTTCCTTTGCATTTACAATTTGGTTGTTTGGCATAAGAGGTTTAGCTTTCAGCCTGTCTCAGCTTTTGACACAGCTTCCTCACTAAGCTTATACATTTTTAACTTTTGATTTAAAGTGAAAGATGTGCAAGTCTTCCTTTCACTTGAATACTTGCACATTATGTTAGGGTTATTAATTGGTCTAGTTTCAATATTGTGCCTGAGGGACTAAGGAGGCCTGAGAAGGAGAAAGATGGAAAAATGGTTGTCACTGAAGCAACGAGAAAATACACAACATTTGTTAAGTTTATAAGAAGTATGTTATATGTGTGGTTTGTGTTGCCCTGAAAAAATTATAATAGTAACATCAAAGATCATTCACTACAGGTTTCAATAACAGATATAATAACGAATCAGTGTGAAATATTGCAAGAATTACCAAAATGTGACCCAGAGACATGAAGTGAGTACACGCTATTTGAAAAATAATGTCAACAGACTTCCTTGATGCAGGGTTGCTACAAACCTACAATTTGTAAAAAATGCAGTATCTGAGAAGTATAATAAAAGAAAGATGTGCCTGTACTTACTTGCTAATGGAGCTATTACCATACTGGCATTTTGTTAAAAAATTACAAGGAAGGAGATTATATTCAGGGATTCTTTTTGTTTTCAAGACAAAAGTTGCCAAGTTACAAAGGACCCAAGTGTAGCTGGAATGCAAAGGAGTATAATCCTTGTCTTTGAAAAAAGAGCATTTTTGTTTTTAAGATTTTTTTTTTCTATTTCTAGAAAGAATGTCATTATTTTGACAGAGATTGCACTGTGTCTTTGGATTGCTCAGGGTATTCTTTTTTGTTGTTGTTGTACTTTATGTTCTGCGGTACATGTGCACACAGGGAGGGGAGCATCACACACTGGGGTTTGTTGCAGGGGGCAGGGGAGGGACAGCAGCGAGGTGGGCAGGTTTGGGAGGGATAACAGAGGGAGAAATGCCAGATATAGGTGACGAGGAGATGGAGGCAGCAAACCACATTGCCATGTATGTACCTATGCAACAATCCTGCATGATCTGCACATGTACCCAAGAGCATTTGTTTTAATCATATGCCATATCAAAGTCAACTTTCTTTCTCCCTCCTTTTCCTTGCTTTTTTTTTTTTTTTTTTTTTTTTGAGAGGGTCTCACTCTGTCACCCAGGCTGGAGTGCAGTGGTACAATCTTGGCTCACTGCAAACTCTGCTTCCCAGGCTCAAGCAATCCTCCTACCTCAGTCTCCCAAGTAGCCTGGACTACAGGCATTCTCCACCACGCCCAGCCATCCTTGCTTCTTTACAACATTTCGTTTTTCAACAAATATTTATCAAGTAATATTGTCAAGTAATATTTATGAGCTTGCCTTCAGATGGGCATTTAGCATCATGATGGCACCATCCTCTGTCAATAATGGGAAGGCTATTTCCCACTGTTATTAATCATTAATTCTCCAAATCATTTTAGTATTGTTATTAATACTAATAAGCACAGAGATTAATAAATGCATTCAAACCATGTGTGAATATTAGCTATAGGCTTGTCTGTGCCTACTGTATGTTCAGATTTGTCTTTATATCTGAACTTTGTTAAAAATAAATGACAGTAAAAATGGAACTTATAGTTCAATGAGCTTGACAAATCACTTATTCTGCCATTCATTTTCCATAAAGACCATTGATTATTCCTTGTTTATAGGCAACAGAGATCCAGAAAACTCAAGTGAATTTAGAACTCAGTTCTTAGTGTGTGAATTATGCTCCTATCTCACCCCTCTTCCTTAGTGGGGCACTTTCCTCCTTCATTTTTTCTTGGGCAGTCTGTACCAGCTGCTTGAGGTATGCAGGAATGTGAACCAGGTCGAAGTGTACTGCTCTTAAATTTTTGACAGGATGAAGCACAGCTCAAAGTTGCCAAATTTTTATTGTTTCTAAAATTGTGTAATGACAATTTCTAAGGGCCCAAATCATCTCAATTTCAGGAAATATAATAATGAGGGAGCCAGGAACAGTGGCTCACGCCTGTAATCCCAACACTTTGGGAAACCGAGGTGGATGAATCGCTTGAGCCCAGGGCTTCAAGACCAACCTAGGCAACATGGCAAACCCTGCCTCTACAAAAAACACAAAAAATTAGTTGGGCATGGCAGTGTGTGTCGGTGGTTCCAGCTACTCAGGAGGCTGAAGCGAAAGAATCGCTTGAGCCTAGGAGGCTGTGATCATGCCACAGCACTCCATCATCCTGGGTGACAGAGTGAGACTATGTCTCAAAAAAAAAAAAAAAAAAAA
>NW_016107516.1:1418166-1459822 GCF_001604975.1 Cebus imitator
AAAAAAAAAAAAACAAACAAACAAACAAAAAAAAGACAATACTCTTTTACAACCTGAAATTACTTTTTCAAGCATTTCTCCAGTTCATTGGCATTGAGGTAAGAGTTAGCAATGCACCTGAGCATTTCTTTCTCTAATGAGCAGGCAGAGAAGTCACAGATCATCACCTGGAGGACTATAAAATAAGCCAGAGCTTAGCGAAGGGACCAAAATACATTCAGAGGAAGATGCTATTGGTAAATGTCCTCAAATTCTATAATTTGGAAAAATCCAAGGTATATCTCTGAAAATGTGAGGATTAGAGAACTAGCTAACCTGAATCTCTGTCTTCTGGCAGTATAGACTAGGTAGTTTGAAATCTGAGTAGTTTTTCCATAAAAGCATTTCCTCCCAAACATTTCTTACCAAACTCCCAAATAAATAAGTAAAACAAAATTTAATTTTATAATTTTTGAGAAAGATTATAGATTATGGCATTTAGAAAGAAAAGCATTCTGTAGAGTTGGGGAAATCTGGAAGACTCTTGAGGACACAGCTTTGCCAAAGTTGCTGGTTGTCACAAGGCTCTTCAAAAACTACTTTTTGGGCTGGGCACAGTGGCTCATGCCTGTAATCCCAGCACTTTGGGAGACCAAGGTAGGTGTATCACGAGATCAGGAGTTCAAGACCAGCCTGGCCAATATGGTGAAACCCTGTCTCTACTAAAAATACAAAACTTAGCTGGGCGTAGTGGCACACACCTGTAGTCCCAGCTACTCAGGAGGCTGAGGCAGGAGAATTGCTTGAACCCAGGAGGTGGAGGTTACACTGAGCTGAGACTGCGCCACTGCACTCCAGCCTGGGCAACAGAGTGAGATTCCGTCTCAAAAAACAAAAAATAAAAAACTACTTTTCACCAGACATCTCTTAGGGCTCTAAGGTGAATATTAATTCAGCAGAAAGATCCTTTCCTGCTACATAGGCAGGAGGTACAGACACAGGGAAGTGGACAGAACACTGCTTGTCTCATTTTCTGTAATATGGTTAATAATGAAGCTCATACTTTCTCAACTTCTAGAAGCCTGGAGGATGAAAGCAGCTCAAGGGTAGGGTGAATGATGGCGTCAGTGGGCCCTTCTTAATGTATCTCAGCACTGAATGTGTAGAGATTCTAGAGAAATAGAAGGCCCTTAGAAAGAACCTCTGTTTCTCTGCCACCATGCTCCTTGCTCCCTCTGCTGGATTGCTTTCTTTTCCTTTCTCTTCCTTGGCTGCCCTTTACTTCAAGGTTTGGGGTATACAGATAGTGGGGTGTGGCTTGGTGAGTGCTCTTCACTTCAGGTCCAAGTGAGGCACTGTTAACATGCTAACTACTTCTCGTCAGTTCTCTCCAAGTTGTGCAAAGCTCCTGATGCCAGATTTCCTAATTTTGCACGTAAAGTCAAAAGAGTTAAGATTTGGTGATGGGGGCAAAGGGCCAGCTATAACAGAAATCAATGGGTATCATGAAAAGGCCACGGGACTTGGGAAAACTGGGTGGCTGTCCTTGCCCTGCCATGTACTTCCCTGTGTGACCGGAGGTGAGATGTTTTACCTCTGGGCCTCAGTTTCTTATTACAAAATGACAGAGAAGACTAGATACCTAAGTTCCTAAGTTTGTGACATTTATGAATTTTTCTTGGCCCTTTGTAAGTAGAATGCTAAATTTAGAGGCTTCCTGTGGTTAAATTGACGTCCAATTCTCAGGCAGCCCAGACTTCCTAGTTCAGAACCCAGTTCCAGATTTTTGTTGGAATGGGGAAAGGTATTAAATGACTCCAATGAATTCTTTCCTGCCTAATGCACTGCTGGGGTTGAGACTCAATGAGGTCATCACCTCCAACACACAGAACCCTTCATCATTTCCTTACAGCCAGGCTGGACTTCCAAGGACATCAGGTTGGTGAGGACTGTGAGCATCCTAAAAATCTAAAGAGTCCCTCTAATATGGCACATATATGTTCTTCAACACAGTTTCCTAATTTGAGACCACAAACACATAATCTAATATCCTAAAGCCTGGACAAACTGGGAAGCCCCTGGGCAGACTGCACAGATCTTAAATGTCAGTGCTTTCCTTCCAGAAAGCAAAAGAATGGTCCATACCTTCTTTAATCCATGGGTTGATACATGTGCCTAGGGAACCAGGTTGAATACGTTGGTGATTTTAAATAGCTAAGATCGCCCATGGGCAAACATTCTTTTTTTTTTCCTCTGCAATAAGCATGCCTTCCTCTCTCCTGGTCCTTTTTTCCTTTCCCAGGCCCCTCTATCAGTGATAATTCTGGCTCTCAGATTATTACAATTGATTAGGTGTAACTGATAGGGTAAATGTGCCACCCTTCCCAAGGCTATCTATAACGCAAAAGGATCCAAGGAAAAGCGAGGTGGGGAACACCTTGGCAAACCATTCCTGGAAGACAGCCAGTCCCTGCTGTAGGCAAGCCTCATTTTCCTTCCCCCAAATGTTAAAGAGTAAATTCCTCCTATAGCCTTAGGTCTCTTTTCCATCTTTGGTTTGCTTCTTATCATGAGCTATCTTTAGAGTGCCAAATTAGAACGGGGTAGGCAGAAGCAGGCATATGCCCAAAATTGGTAAGACCTGGTTGGGAATAGTTGAAAGCTTTGATATGTGCAAAGAACCATTTGATCAACCCAGTTCTTAATACAGGATACTAAAGTTTAGACTCAAGTTATATGACAATTCAAATATTCATTGTGACATTTCTCTGTACAGAGGCTCAGACTAGTAGAGAACAGTTAGGTAAACAGTTAATTATAAGCTAGTATGTATCACCAATTATGGGTTTTTATGGGGGAATGGCAGGTGGAAGGGACCAGGGAGAGATGATGAGTGATAATGGTTATGTAGTCTTTTGGAGGATAGAATTATAAAACTGCTCTTCCTTTCAAGCACCACGATTTTAGCAAGTACTTCATATGGGCTCCACCATTAACATGGGTCAATGGCTTCTGGATACTCACAGTTCAGGCACAATTTCTCCTGAAGACGTTTTACCTTTCCCATCTTTAAGAAATTGTCTGGATGTCCATGAAAAACGGTGACACTTGTATTAATTCATTAAAATACACTACCCACTCCCTGAAATAAACTAAATAAAAAGTAATGAATTCATAGAAGAAAATTTCACCAAGATTGAAACTAGAGAATATCCTTAGCCTTGCACTTTGAGCTTTGAGAAATGTGTGCCTATTCACCATCCCAACATGAAGAAACCCTGCAGTAGGAAAAATAATTAACACACCATCTATTGCCCATGGAAGGATCAGCTCTGGCTGAGTGGCCAAAGATGGGTGACATCATTATACTCTGCCTTTATTTTTTTCTTCTGACCCACCTGGCTTCCTAATTGAAGGAAGGAGGTGTGGTAAAGGTATATGAAGACCATGGTTTAATTAGACTAGAAAATGCTGTCATAATCTCTGGGGTCATCAGAATGTTTAGTTTTGTCTCCTGGGCCAATATAAGAGCAGTGGGATTTATGGTGTGTTGTTTAATGTCTGAAACTACTCTGGTGACCATCAGGGTCAGTTTCTTTAATGATGGTTTCCAACGGTCCTTACATTACTTACATTAAGTAAGCCTGGCTGACAACATGACCAAAAAGACATAAAGACCCTGTTGGGAATGACTTTGAGCTCTCAAAGTCAAGATTTCTTACACAAATCTATAAGCTGGAGAAAATGAAGGCAGTGTGGTATATGTGTGCAAATAAGGATACTGTGGAGCTTAAGTATGGAACGTCTCTTGGACCCCCAATGTCATCTGTATTCTCTTTTTCCTCTTGTACTATACCCTTTGCCTGTAAATAAAAGGTTTATTTGATTATGCTGTGTAGATTCTGGTTTTGCAGGGTGGAATATATACAATTACAATATATTTACATAATACAAAATATTAAATCTAAAATATTAAAGTATTTTATATTAAATGTGTAAGACAAATATAAAACATAAAATATTATATAATATTTATAAGCATAAAATATAAAAAATTCTAATTACCAATTACACAGCTTTAGTGAAAAATTGTGTGCTGCTTTCAAGGAATTTCACTTAACTGGATTTCTCACCAAATTAGGGGGCTAATCTAAAATAAGGGAAGAAACTAAAATTCAACTGATAGCCCCTCCTCACAAAAAGGAGACAGTTGTAATTGTATCTGTGTGGAACTGGCTCTCAAAGCAGGAGTTTCAAGAAATGTAGAAGAAAAGCACACACCCACGAAATTCCCTCACTGCAATTCTCTATGGTCCCTGCCTTCCTTTCACATTCTTAAAGTAGCTTCCAGCCCTTTAGAATAAGTTAAAGATGGAATTCAAACATTGTCCAGGAAAAGAGGAATTATGTAAGGAATATGCTATCTATGCTATTTTTTTTTTAGCAAATATTAGGCCCAACTGGAATGTTAAACTCTCGTTAAAGATGAGTACACAGGAACTTTAAAGAAAGGGCCTATATAAAAAGCATGCAAACACTCAGGCTTAAAAAATTGCTAATATACAAAGAAAACACACACACACACACACACACACACACACACACACCCCTACACACTTAAAATATAGCAAGGAAACCTTAAACTTCTTGGTAATTTTACATGAAACAAAAAAGATTAATTTCTGACGGAAAAAAAAGAGTGACTCAAATTATTTTCCAGACAAGCTGCCCCTTGTATTAAATCGCTATATAAAGTAATAAAAAATGCAAAACCTCTTTGAGTAGTAAGATAAATAGACAAAATCTGGAGCTAGTACATAATTATATATATACCAAACCTCAGGAAATTTATCAATCAAAATTCTTTCAGAAGAGAAAAATCTATTTAAGACTCCTTCCAGCTGATAGGTGAATTAGCATTAAAAAATTATGAATGAGGAAGTTATGTCATGAACAAATTAAGTTTAACTAGTTGTGATAACTGGAATTAATAAACTAAAAGGTAAATCATTCTTTAAAAAATTATATATAATAAAAAAAGTTTAAAAGGAACTTCCAAGTTAACAAATTATGACAGGATAAATTCTAAGAGGCACCACAATTGTATATCCTATTAAGAACTATGCTGCTAACTAAATACAATGCCTTTTTATTACTTAGAATTTTTATTTTACATTTGTTTAAAGAGTGCTTAAAAACTTATTTATCATGTATCACTCTCTAATAACATAAAAGGGGAACAATAAGTTAAATAATAAAGCTATTCATAAAACATTTTCCCACTTTAAGCCAGAATTTTTTGAATCAATATATGACTCATTGCTGTAAATGTCTGAAGTTTTCCACACAGAACAATTCTCTGCACGATTGAGAGAACTGATGATGATACATAATTTCTTAAGGCAGGAAAATCTCTTGAACTCAGGAGGTGAAGGTTGCAGTGAGCCAAGATCGCGCCACTGCATTCCAGCCGGGCCAACAGAGTGAAAAGAAATTTAAAGTGTACTTTTGAAACATTCGCCTGCAGAAAAGTCTAGGTGAAAGAGATTTGGGCAAAAAAGAAAAAAAAAATCCTCAAAAAAAAAAAAAAACCAAAAATCCATACACACAAAAAAACACAAAACCCAAATTACTTAGAAATTAACTTAACCAGGGAGGTAAAAGACCTCTACAACGAAGACTACAAAACATTTCTGAAGATCAAAGATATGAATAAATGAAAAGATGTATATAAATTGCAAGACAATTTTATTAAACTCTTAATACTAACTAAAATGATCTACAGATTTAATGCAATCCCTATCAAAATCTCAATTTATTTTTTTTTTTTGGAAATAGAAAAACCCATCCTAAAATTCATATAGAATCTCAAGGGACCCTGTATAACCAAAACAATCTTTAAAATGAAGAACAAAGCCAAGGACTTTTATGTCTAGATTTCAAAATTTACTACAAAGCTATAGTAATCAAAAGAGTATAATACTGCCATAAAGACAGACATACAGACCAATGTAAGAGAACAAAGATTCCAGAAATAAACCCTCACATATGTAGTCAAATTATTATTGACAAGGATAACAAGACTAATTAATGAGGAAACAATCTTTTTAACAAATAGTGTTGAGAAAATTGGATGTCCACATGCCAAAGAAAGAAGCTGGACCCTTACCTAACATCACACAAAAAAATTAACTGACATAAACTGAAAATGTATCCAAGACCTAAGTATGATACCTAAAACTATAGAGCTCAAAATAAAACACACGGAAAATTTTTCACAACATTCGATTTGACAATGATCTCTTGGATATGACACTAAAGGCACTGGCAATAGAAGAAAAAATAGACAATTTAGATTTCGTTAAAATTAAAAAATTTTGTATATTAAAATACATTATCAATAGAGTAAAAAGGCAAGCCACAAAATTAGAAAAAATATTTGCAAATCATATATCTGATAGGGGATTAATATTAAGATATATAGAGAACTCCTAAAACTCAACAATGGCAACAAAACAAACAAACAGATTCAAAAGTGGGCAAAGGACTTCCTTTCTCCAAAGGAGATATACAGATGACTAACAAACACATAAAAAGATGCTAAACACTGCTAATTATCAGGGCAAGGGCAATCAAATCTACATCATACCCATTACAATGACCACTAAAAAACAAAAACGTCAAACAAGTGTTGGTGAGTATATGGCGAACTTGTAACCCTTGTATACAGTTGGTAGGAATGTAAAATGGTAGAGCGTCTAAAGAAAACAGTAAGTCAGATCCTAAAAAAATTTTAAATGTACCCTTTAATTTACAAAGAATTACCACATGATCCAGTAAGTCCACATCTGGGGCTGTGTGTGTGTGTGTGTGTGTGTGTGTGTGTGTGTATGTGTATATCAGCTATACCATTTTACATTCCCACCAACAGTATACAAGGGTTCCAAGTTCCCCACATACTCACCAACACTTCTTGTTTTCTGTTGTTTTTTAGTGGCCACTGTAATGGGTGTGATGTGATATCTCATTGCAGATTTGATTTGCTTTTCCCTAATAATTAGTGATGTTGGTCATCTTTTCATGTGCTTGTTGGTTATTTGTGTATCTTCTTTGGAGAAATACCTATTCAAGTCCTTTGCCCACTTTTCATGTATATATACTCAAAATAATTGAAAGCAAGGTCTCTAAGAGATTGTTTATACACTCATGTTTATAGCATCACTATTCACAAGAGCTAAATTGCTGTAAGCAACCCAAGTGTCCAGATGAGTGAATGGATAAAGAAAATGTGGCATATACATAAAATGAAATATTCTTTTGTCTTAAAAAGGGAGGAAATTCTGACATATACTACAAAGGGAGGAAATTCTGATACATACTACAACACTGATGAACCTTGAGGACATCATGCTATGTAAAATAAGCCAGTCATAAAAGGACAAATGCTGTATGATTCCACTTATATGAGATATTTAGAATACTCAAAAGCATAAAGAGAGGAAGTGGAATGTTGGCTGCCATAGACTGAGGCGAGAGAAGAATGGGGAGTTACTGTTTAATGGGTATACAGTTTCAGTTTTGCAACATGAAAAGTGTTCCTGAGTAGACAGTGGTGATGGTTGTATAATACAAATATATAAATGTGCTTAATAACTACTGAAGTACACTTAAAAATGGTTAAGACAGGAAATTAAATGTTGTGCATTATACCACAATAAAAAATGGAAAAAATAATTAGAAATAACTAGTTAGAACCTACATTTTAAAAAACAATAGAAAAAACTTTCAGAAACAAAATTAAGAATGAGAAAATAGAACTACAGCAATGAGAAATCCAAAGGATTATGAGAATAAATCATAAATTCCTATGCCAATATTATCAAAAATCTGGATGAATGGCTAATTTTTTTAGCAAAACATAAATGATCAAGAGTGAACCAAGAAGAGGAAAAAGGAGATAGAGAATGATGTGAAAGGGGGAAAAAATGTATCTTAAAAAAAGTGCCAAGCCTAGGGAATTTTACTAGTGTGTTCTGTTAGAAATTCAGGAACACATAAAGCTGATGTTTTAAAAATCTTTCCAGGACACCAAGCCCAATGGGAGTTAGTAGCATCCGTATGGGATTGTTAGGAACAGGGGTTGATAAATCTCCAGCAGGATTAAATGTATGACTTGCAAAGTCAGAAAGTTTCAGTTTTCGCCGGGCGCGGTGGCTCAAGCCTGTAATCCCAGCACTTTGGGAGGCCGAGGCGGGTGGATCACGAGGTCAAGAGATCGAGACCATCCTGGTCAACATGGTGAAACCCCGTCTCTACTAAAAATACAAAACATTAGCTGGGCATGGTGGCGTGTGCCTGTAATCCCAGCTACTCAGGAGGCTGAGGCAGGAGAATTGCCTGAACCCAGGAGGCGGAGGTTGCGGTGAGCCGAGATCGCGCCATTGCACTCCAGCCTGGGTAACATGAGTGAAACTCTGAAAAAAAAAAAAAAAAAAAAAAGAAAGTTTCAGTTTTCTTGACAGCCACAGGGTAATACTTAAAGGAACTAAAACAGCAATGAGGGCAGTTCTGCAGGACTGTTGGTGGACTGCCATGATTCTATTTTAGCAAAATACCACCTTCTCATTACATTCATACTTGAAATAGAAATTTATTGGCTTTAAAGCTTTGTATTTTAATTTGTAAATGTTTTGGTTTTCACATAAAAAGTATAGACAGTTTATTCTTCCTATTATGTTTGTATGTATTTAAATAAGAGTGAAGTAGAAAAAAGTCCACATTGACATTTATATTTTTTTCCTTTAAAACGAAGTTTCAGAAACTCTGCTCTAGGTTTTAGAGAAAAAATATCACTCTTCATTGAGCTTGACTTTTTCTGCCTCTTCTCCCCACAGGAAAGGTAGATAGATGTTCATGGGAAAAATCAGGACATAGATAAAGGAAAAAGGATCCAAAGAGGATATGGGCTATTTAATCAAGCCTATCGGGTCTATACAGAAAAGCAAAAAGATTCTTTGCAGCTCCACCAAGTCTAGTCCATCTTACAAGTGACAAGGCTTCCACGTGGGACGCCAGAGGCAAAAAAGCCTTAAGTTATAGAGTAATTCTGACAAGTTCTCCCCTCTGTATGTGAATCTTGAAAACCTATGGCAGCAAGATGCAGCTGGCCAAGAATTTGAGATCTTGGGTCTAAGCCATCTTTCTCTCTATAACGAAGAGCTGGGTTGCTGCTTTCCCTCAGATTTAGGCACAGTCCTGGACGGTTCAGTCCTAAGACCAATGACAGAACTAGATCAGGTAATTCGCTACAGGCCACACTTGTGGTACAACCAAAGGCTATGCAGGAACTATCAAGGGAAGAGATTCAGTGCATTATGTGTAGGTCATAACTAAGCAGAAGAGCATCTAAAAATAGAAAGGGACTTTAGAAATCACTTAGTCCAACTTGTATACAAATGAAGAAATCTCTTCCTAAAATTTCAGTGATCACTTACTACTAGTCTCTATTACTCTTCAGGAAGGTTTTTTACTGTTGAAAAGTAATGTATTATGGAAAAGTCTTTATTATAATAAAATAATGACCACTACTGTATAAATCTCACTGTAGTTTGATTCTCCCGAACAGAAAAAAAAAATCTACTTCCTTTTGCACATGACAATTGCTCCTCTTCAGGTTATACTATCCCAATTTCAGGAGCATGCAGGATAGTTTCCAGACCTCTGATCTTAAACAGTGGTGCCCACAAGACCTCCAGTGGATACACATCAGAACTTCATATCTTAAAAGAAAATACTTTTCAGATTGAGGGGGTAGGTTTGCAAGTTTGTTACATTGCGTATATATGGTATATTGTGTAAGGGTGAAGTATGGCCTTCTAGCGGACCCATCACCCAAACAGTGAAAATTGTACCCAATAGATATTTTGCCAACCCTCATGCCCTTCTTATTTGATATGGTCAGGCTTTGTGTCTCCACCCAAGTCTCATCTTGAATTGTAATGCCCATAATCCCCAGGTTTTCAGGGAGGAAACAAGTGGAGGTAATTAGATCATGAGGGCAGTTTTCCACAGGCTGTTCTCATGATAGTAAGTTCTCGTGAGATCTTAGGGTTTTATAAGCATCTGGCTTTTTTCATTGGCACTCTCTCTCCTGCCACCTTGTGAAGAAGGTGGCTGCTTCTGCTTTGCCTTCAGCCATGGTTTTAAGTTTCCTGAGCCTCTTCCCTGGCCATGCAGAACTGAGTCATTTAAACCTCTTTTCTTTATAAATTACCCAGTCCCAGGTATTTCTTTATAGCAGCATGAGAATGGAAGAGTACACCACCTTTCTCACTTTGGAATCCTGTGTCCATGTGGATCCAGTTTAGCTGCCACTTGTAAATGAGAACATGTGGTATTTGATTTTCTGTTTCTGAATGATTTCATTTAGGATAATGGCTTCCAAATGCATCCACGTTGCTGTAAAGTACATGGTTTCATTATTTATGGCTGCAAAATATTCCATGGTGTATATGTACCACATTTTCTTATTCCAGTCACCACTGATGTACACTCAGGTTGAGTCCATGATTTTGTTACTGTGAATACTGCTGAAATGAACATACCAGCACAGGTGTCTTTTTGATCAAATGATTTCTTTTCCTTTGGGTAGATACCCAGTAGAGGGATTGCTGCGTCGCTAAGAATTTAACATTTTTAGTTCTAGCACATGCTCTTGTGCTCTCACCTTTCTCTCTCTCTCATTAAGTGGCAAGTTAACATATGTAAACTTAACTTTGTGCAAAAAATGCTTTCCAAAGAAGGTGAGGAACAAAATTGTAAATAAGAAAATCAATCTCCATGCACTACTGAAATCTGCTATTTAATGTATTCTGTATGTGATACCTTTGTAAGAAATTTTTTGTAACTTTTATGCTTTATAAGATAAAAATGCTTTATATGCCATATTTCCTAAAAGGTCCTGCTGTACCTTATTTCCCTTACCTTTAAAATGAATAGCCATATAGATATAATCTTCTTGTTTCATATAACTGATGAAAATGCCTTTGTTATTCTTAGAAGTCAAGATCTACTTAAAGAAAAAGTTTAAAAGTTGTGTGGGTTTTTGTCTCACTCCATTTTTTAAGATTAAAAGTACTCCACATCCCACCCTATATGACAGAGTGACAACAGAAGACATAGGTTTAATAATTATTTTAATTACAAATTTCCACCAATTCTTGCCAGTCATATTATTGTGGATATCACAAATGAATTACATGACAGTATAACCTTATATTCATCTGCATGAAAATTAGGAGAAAGGAGAGAAGAAATGTATAAGTTGTCTGAAAATGACACCACAAAGCTCATATGTACAGTATAGTAGTCTGTAAATATACAGGCCTGCCAGTTAATGCCCATTCTTTTATCATCACCCAGCTGCAAGACCCTGGGAAAGTCACTTACGTTTTCTCATTTTTAAAATCATCTATCACCTGACTTCTCTATCTACGAGAGTTAACTGGCTGCATGCAAAACACCATGAAAAATACCATGTACTTATAAGTGTGAAGTAGTACTGTAAAATGACTTATTTATTACTGGTCTATTTTTATAGTAATATTCATATGTCAGCAAAAGTCAACATGTTTGGAAAGTGATCCTTTTGAAAGGATCCCTTTTAAAGCTACTAGGCATCTGCTTTACTGACAATCTCGTGTAATTCTGAAGCCAGTGTCTCAACTCTTGGAAAGATATACAATACTCACAGCTTGAATTAATAACTAATAAAATAAAATGCCCTCTTATTCTCCAAAATGTAATAATTCAGGAGCAAAGACGTCAAGATTTTGTCATACTCAAACTGTGGAGGAAAAGGCCCCATCACGGCTTAAGTGATTTAAAAAACAAGTGGTAACTATGGTGACTAGGGAACCCACATTTAAAACATCAAAAAATTATTACAAAAATCAAATTTCCCATGAATTTCTAAAAATTAAAATTCTCAGATTTTGTGTCTGAGAAACTGCTTCTTCAGCAAAATATTTAACACAGACTACATTATCCCAAATCTATGGTATGACCAGGTATTTAGGTCCTTCAACCAACATTTTTAGAAAGAGTTCCAGTGCTCTTTACTTGCAAAATGACTATCTCTAGGGCCTCAAAATTCAAAGGACAACCTAGATATTTATTATGTTAAAAAAAGGAAGACTTTGGCATGTAGACTAGAACTACATAATTGTGAGTATCTAGCAAATTGATCTCTATTTGTATATTTATAGGGTATAGCTAATGTGATTATTACAAGTTTTTTGGAAGGTTGGAGGCCAAGGAAAATAATCTGCAAATATAGCTTGTTGATTTATCAAGTGTTCTTCATATTGTTACCCCTATATCAGTTCCTTAAAATTTCTTAGCCTTTTACTCTAAGCCTTGGATGGAACCATTTAGGGAGTGGCTAGATATATGCAAAGAATATTATGATTTAGAAACATTTCTGGCTTATCAAGGTAAAAAGATAAGTATTACAAACACTGAAAATGTGAAAATAAGATTTGAGAGAGCTGCCAACTATGTGGGTACCAATTAGAAAGTATCTTCATCTGACTCATCACTCTTGGGTTTGGTAAGTCTTTCTAGTTCTTCTCCATCCTAAAAGGAAACATGAAGTCAGTAATTATAACAAAACTGGAAATGTAGCATTTTTAATGAATACTAAAGGGAAACCTTACTAACAATGACTTGTATTCATTATATCATTAAGCTAGAGATATAACCTGGTCAAATTAAATAAATATTTAAGTTGTTGGAAAGTTAACTATAGAGGTATGAGAGGATAAAAAAGTGAAGTGCACTCAGTACGCAAAATTTCAAAGCTAACATGAGCAAAGTGAGGAGCACCACCTGCTGGTCTTGCAGAAAGAGAAATAGGCTTTCACAGGCTTTGTTACCTATATAGATTTTCTTTTACTTAAAAATTAGAGCAAACAGCATTATCAGCTGCCGAAAAAGAATACAGGACTTCTGGATGTACGCTCTGGCTAAAGAAGGTTATCTGAAACTCAAGATCCTAAATTTTTCATCTTGAGAATTTGTTGTATCACGACAGAGGCATTATACCCAGGGAAGCTCTGCCATGAATGTCAATAAACAGTAGATTGATTTTCTCAGAGTGAAATGTTCATTGTATAAAATATTTCATATTTTGTGTGTTCATGAAAACTGTAAAGCTAGATGTCTATTTCACTTAAACATGTTTAACTTCTTAATTCAATCTTCAAAAGATCATTAATTTGCTAATAATATGATTGACAGAGCCTTCCAAAACAATTGCAAACAACTCGGAGATATTCAGAATAACTGCATAAGCATTTTTCTAGAAAATATTTTCCTCCTACTTGCCTTGCAAGGATCCTTTTGAAAACTACCTTTCCAGTGAGATAAACAAACCCTGACTTTCGGGCACACTGGCTTGTGAACTACAGGGAAGACTTAGAAGGCAGGCTTTCTATTCAACAAAACTTACTATTATAAAAGACCATCTTCTCTCACAAATGAGCTTATTTCCCTAACTATGGTGGAATATAAAGAGCAAGAGACTAGGAGCAGACATCAGTGTAGTACCAGTTCTTTCATTTATTATCGGTAAACTATTTTGCCTGTTTCTTCACTTGTAAAACTATGGAGACAGGACAAGACAACTTATGAGGTATCTTCCAGGTGTATAATTCTGTAGTATTCTATGATATAACACATAAGGTCCTTGAGACTGACTTATACTTTTTCTCTATCCCTGGCAGCATTTATCATGAGCCCTTGCAAACATCAGAAGTCCAATGAATGTCTGTTGATTCAGTTTTAAAAGTCAGATATCCAATACATTCTTTGACAAATTAGCACTGATTTTTTTTTCCCCTTGAATTAACTATGCTTTAAATTTGGGGAGAACAAGCAAAAAGGAGCACCCTCACAAACTTACCCCACTGGAACGCTCCCAAAGATTGCCACTTAGATCTCGGATCCTTTCTTGCCTAGGTGTGTATTCTGGACCTTGAAGTTTGCTGGCATTATAAATAAATATAGAGAGAAGGACTGATGGCGCTTCCAAGAAAAATTCCAAGGAGGGCCTGAAGTCAAAGACCAGGACAGACACTGTTGTGACGATGACAGTGGTAACCTGGGCCATCAAGACATGAAACATGTTATCCAGGAACTTCAGAATGAAAGCCACCGAAAGGCCCTGGAATGCAGTTACAAAAATAAGGGCTACTGAAAATGCATTGTGGCCATAAAAAAATCCGCAGTTCTTAATCTGATCACGGTTACTCCTTTGAAGGCCCAGAGTCAGCCCATTAAACAGAATGCCAAAGAAATAGAGTTTGCTGTTCTGTATGAAGATGCTTTCAGTGAGCTGGTTCCCTTCTTTCAATATCTTTTCATTATAGATATTAGCCATTGAAGAAATAAAACACTGGACTACAATAAGAACATGGCCCAAGCCAAGACGGAGGTGACTGAAAACCCTGGCTGTGGTGTTCCATTTAGCTTCAGTAAAAGTCCACTCCTTTGTTGTACAATTGTCTTTTCTGGGACACTCACTCCTGAAAAGAAGGCAGGAATTGGATGGGCTGAAGAAGGCATCGTGATGAAATCCATGTCCTGCCAAGTTGTGCTGTAAAGTTTTAGTCCCGGCAGTCAAGGACACGATAGACAAAAATAGAATCAGGAGGGAAGCCCACTGGATCCAGTTTAGATGCGTCCTGTTCAAGGATGAAAAACAAGATTTTACTACTGTTTTCCCCCCATATCAATAGTTTCTACTGAAAACTCAGACACTTGAGTACTTGGTTGAATAAACTGTACCATTTTTGCTAGCATTTCCTATAATTCAAGTTCATTTTTTGTAACATGTGCCCCTTAAGGCTACTCAAGTCATTTCCCTTCTTTGTAGGTTTCCTTTTAACCTACAGGTTTTTTTGTTTGTTTTTAAATATTTATTTTATTGCGTTTTAGGTTTTGGGGTACATGTGAAGAACATGCAAGATTATTGCATAGGTACATACTTGGCAATGTGGTTTGCTGCCTTCCTCCCCATCACCTATATCTGACATTTCTCCTCACATTATCCCTCCCCAACTCCCCACCCCCCACTGTCCCTCCCCTAGTTGCCCACCACAGACCCCAGTGTGTGATGCTCCCCTCCCTGTGTCCATGTGTTCTCATTTTTCAACACACGCCTATGAGTGAGAACAGGTGGTGTTTGATTTTCTGTTCTTGTGTCAGTTTGCTGACAATGATGGTTCCCAGGTTCATCCATGTCCCTACAAAGGACACAAAATCATCGTTTTTTTATAGCTGCATAGTATTCCATGGTGTATATGTGCCACATTTTCCCTGTCCAGTCTATCATTGATGGGCATTTGGGTTGGTTCCAGGTCTTTGCTATTGTAAACAGTGCCGCAATGAACATTCGTGTGCATGTGTCCTTATAATAGAACGATTTATAATCCTTTGGATATATACTCAGTAATGGGATTGCTGGGTCAAATGGAATTTCTATTTCTAGGTCCTTGAGGAATCACCATACTGTCTTCCACAATGGTTGAACTAATTTACACTCCCACCAACAGTGTAAGAGTGTTCCTATTTCTCGACATCCTCTCCAGCAACTGTTGTTTCCAGATTTTATAATGAGCGCCATTCTAACTGGCGTGAGATGGTATCTCAATGTTTTGATTTGTATTTCTCTAATGACCAGTGATGATGAACATTTTTTCACGTTTGTTGGCTTCATATATGTCTTCTTTTGTAAAGTGTTTGTTCACTTTGCCCACTTTTGAATGGGCTTGTTTTATTCTTGTAAATCTGTTTTAGTTCTATGTAGATTGTGGATATTAGCCCTTTGTCAGATGGGTAGATTGCAAAAATTTTTCCTCATTCTGTTGGTTGCTGATTCACTCTAATGATTGTTTCTTTTGCTGTGCAGAAGCTGCGGAGTTTGATTAGGTCCCATTTGTCTATTTCGGCTTTTGTTGCCAATGCTTTTGGTGTTTTAGTCATGAAGTCCTTGCCTATGCCTATGTCCTAAATGGTTTTGCCTAGGTTTTCTTCTAGGGCTTTTATGGTGTTAGGTCTTATGTTTAAGTCTTTAATCCATCTGGAGTTAATTTTAGTGTAAGGTGTCAGGAAGGGGTCCAGTTTCTACTTTCTGCACATGGCTAGCCAGTTTTCCCAACACCATTTATTGAACAGGGAATCCTTTCCCCATTGCTTGTTTTTGTGGGGTTTGTGAAAGATCAGATGGTTGTAGATGTGTGGCATTGCCTCCAAGGCCTCTGTTCTGTTCCATTGGTCTATATCTCTGTTTTGGTACAAGTATCATGCTGTTTTGATTGCTGTAGCCTTGTAGTATAGTTTGAAGTCAGGTAGTGTGATGCCTCCAGCTTTGTTCTTTTTGCTTACAATTGACTTGGCTATACGGGCTCTCTTTTGGTTCCATATGAAGTTTAAGGTGTTTTTTTCCAGTTCTTTGAAGAAGGTCATTGGTAGCTTGATGGGGATAGCATTGAATCTATAAATTACTTTGGGCAGTATGGCCATTTTCACGATATTGATTCTTCCTAACCATGAGCATGGCATATTTCTACATCTGTTTGTGTCCTCTCTTATTTCATTGAGCAGTGGTTTGCGGTTCTCCTTGAAGAGGTCCTATACATTCTTTGTTAGTTGTATTCCCAGGTATTTTATTCTCTTTGTAGCAATTGTGAATGGCAATTCGTTCTTGATTTGGCTCTCTTTAAATCTGTTACTGGTACATAGAAATGCTTGTGATTTTTGCACATTGATTTTGTATCCTGAGACTTTGCTGAAGTTGCTTATCAGTTTCAGGAGATTTTGGGCTGAGACGATGGGGTCTTCTAATTATACAATCATGTTGTCTACAAATAGAGACAATTTGACTTCCTCCTTTCCTAATTGAATACCCTTTATTTCTTTTCCTTGCCTGACTGCTCTGGCTAGAACTTCCAATACTATATTGAATAGGAGTGGTGAGAGAGGGCATCCTTGTCTAGTGCCAGATTTCAAAGGCAATGCTTCCAGTTTTTGCCCATTCAGTATGATATTGGCTGTGAGTTTGTCGTAAATAGCTTTTATTATTTTGAGATACATTCTATCAATGTCTAGTTTATTGAGAGTTTTTAGCATAAAGGGCTGTTGAATTTTAACATGGCCTCTTTTCTACCTCTAGAGCTTATCTTGGACCTCTGGCACAACCCCTGGTTACCCAGGTTGAGAATCTCTACTATAACTTTATAGTAAGATAAAAGATAAATCTCTACTATCTTGGACCTCTGGCACAATAATTTTTATCTTACTATAAAGTTATAGTAGAGATTCTCAACCTGGTTTCCCAGAACCAGAAAGAATGTAGATGAGCTTCAGAAATCTTGTATATAGATGAATTTCCCCCTATGCCTGAGATCCTTCAAAGCTTTTTCAAATCTTTAAAGGTGCCCCTAACCCAAAAAAGATTTAAAGGAGAAGGCTAGCTCTAGATCCATGGCCTAATCATAGAGCATTAAACGGCAAACTGCTAGTTGACATGGCAAAGAAAAATGATGTTTTGGGTAGTATTTCAATTTACAAAGTCCTAACAATCCTTTATTTATTTTCCTTAGCAACAAACTTGTGAGATATAGAGGGCATCTGTATTATTCCATTTTGCCAATTCATTCAGTTCAACAGATGTTTAATAAGCAGCTACTATGTGCCAGGCAATCTGGGGAGATAAAAGATGTTCAAGATATAATTCTATGTTCAAGGAATTTATGCTTTAATAGTGAGAAAACAATAAAACTAAATGATTTCAGTATGTGTGAAAAGTGATTAATGGAACAAGTGGAGTATACTGAGGAAAACTAGAATCTGTAAATAGGTATTGCTTCTAAGAGGAAATCACACTTGAGCTAAAGAAACAGGCAGAGGGAAGAGTCTCTATGCAAAAGCAACAAGAATGTACAAAGAAAAGAGGAATATCTCACTCTCATTGGAGTTGTCAGAAGGCCTCCTGGGGGAACAAAATCTTGATATTTGAAGATCAGTTAGTTAGGTGAAGAAGGGGAACACCAAGAAAAAAGAGGAACATAAACAAATGCAAAAGTGTAAAGCAATAGGTGAGAACCAGAAGTTACAAGAATTTTTACATCATTGAGCATTTACTAGGCACCTACCATGCACTTTGGCATTCCTGCTCTAAGGGAGGAAACAGTTCTAACAGGTTATCTGATTTCCCCAAGGTCATGTACTTAAAGACTAAGGAAGGAATCTGATCCATGGTTTTGTATGTCTTCCTTCTGCATCATCACACCTCCTAAGTGTAATTCTAAGTTTCCAGGATGCACATATAGGAAGTTGTGTCTGATTTCACCAATGCTTCTATAAAGCTTCATACTCTGAAACTGCTAAATGGACAAACCAGACTAGGTAGCAGCATACCTGTGCACACTGTTACATGTTTTCTCATACATATATAATTTTCAAATAACCACATCTAGAATGTGGTGATGGGGTTAGCACAGCCTTATGCCATCAGATGAACGACCGTGAACTAATCACTTAAATTTCTGAAGGTGCAGCTGGTATACATTAAGTAGTAGAAAGCAAATAGAATGACAACAGAGATGAAAAATGGGTGCCCATTAAAAAAAAAAATTATATAATTAATTACTGCAAATCACATACAAGTGAGGCAATGACATAATGTACAAATCCTTTAGAAGTTTTCTAGCAGCTATAAATTTTTCACTAATATTGATATTAAGAAAAAAGAATTGAAAGAAATCCTTAAGCTAAATAATACCTTCTGTAAACAATTGCTCGTTCAAGGTACTGTTCTAGCGGACGTAAAATTTATTAAGGATTAAGCTAAAAATTAAAAACAGTAGATTTTTAAGAAACAAAATAAAGCTGAATAAATTACCCTGTAAACTCTGCTGACAATCTGAAATGGCGACTGAGTCTACATAACCGAATTTGTTCTTCAGTTTAACTGATGCAACACAGTGGAAGCTTACTTCACTCATCTCTCCACTGCCCCAGTAAAACATAGTAATGGATGCTCAGAGCTGAATGCCTGTGGCTAGAAGGCTACTCTTCCCAGGGCCTCTGCTCCCAAGTGAATTGTTTGCTCACAGAATCTGGTTCTTAAATGTGTTTTTGCCAGCTGATTTCACTGCTGTCACTATATAATGATTACATAAGTGATAAACTATGAGTAAAAGACAAGAAGCTGTTTTTATGGAAACTAAGCTGAACACATTAGGAAGACTCACAAATCATTCAGAAGATAAAAAGCTGCTTTCTAATAACATATAGGTGAGCTAAGGAATTTAAATCAGTTACATATACGCAAAGGGTGGACTTTAGTTCAGCATCAGAATGATGAATACATGTACATTCACATATTTTAAAATTGTTTAGATATTTTATATATATACTCATGTATATGATTCACCACTATAAGTTTTCCTAGCAACTAACCAATAGGTTCAAATTGTGTCAGATAAGAGCACTTCTACTATATTTGGTGGTAGTAGACTAAGGCAGAGTATAAAAACAATTAAATGGAAAGATTCACATAATATTGTTTTCTCAAGAAACTGTAAAAAACACATTTCTTAGTAGCACAGAGAGAGTGACAAGGGGCAGATTTATAATGAGAAATCATAGAGAAAATTTATCAAGTGAATGACTCTGGAGAAATTCTTATACTACCACTGAGTAGCACTTTTCTTTGTTCTTCTGCTGTTTCAGACAGTAACTAAACTTTACCCTTACTTTGTAGACATCTATCATGTTTCAAAATGTATTTTTAAATAGTTTTTAAAAATTATTTTTCCATACCGTTTCTTTGAGGAAATCCGAGAAACATATACACATTCTTTAGGTAAAAATAAGTTCTGGTCTTAGTTATCTTTTGCCTCCAAATCTCAATGTTTAGGTTAGTATTATTTCCCAAAGCCAAAGCAAACAAGATTATACAACTTTGCTTAAGTTACAAGCAAACCAGTAAGGCAGGCTACAAGGTATAATGCCTGCTACCAGTTTCTACCATAAACCAGTGGCTTATACTTCAAAGAACAAATCTGCACATTCATAGAAGGTTTCTTTAGAAAAGACAAAAGGACATTTAGATGACAATATTTTTCTTTTTCCCACTTTCAAATTCCTTCAAGCAATCCTTGCAATAGTTACCAGACTTACTATTTCCTGCTTTTGTATAGCCTTATATTTGTTTAAAACATTTAAAAATTATTTATTTTTATTTTTTCTTTTTTAAACTCTTTATTATTTTATTTTATTTTGTAGCCTTGTATTCTTTATTTGTATGGGAAAGCAATTTGATAGTTCTGCTCCAACCAAGTATAAGACAACAGATTTAATGAAAAGTGGCAAACAAAGAACATGTTATAGAACTATTAAGCTGCTACTCCTAGGTCAAAATTTCATGGCAAAGGGGAAAAGGACCGTCAAATTATTCACAAAGAGTAAATTAAATAGGGAAAGCCAATGCACACCACCAACTTCAAAAAGATCAAAATAGAACAAAGTTGACTTCAAAATGCAAAATAAACAAAATGTAAAATAATAATATATCAATGAGTTATTTTTCAGCTTTAAAGAAAGGAAATCCTGTCACATGCTACAACATGGATGAACCTTGAAGACAATATGCTAAGTGAAATAAGCCAGTCACAAAAAGACGAATACTGTATGATTCTATTCATATGAGGAATTTAAAATAGTCAAATTCATAGAAACAGAGAGTGGAATGATGGTTATCAGGGGCTTGAGTGAGGTGAGGTTAGGAGAGTTGTTTAATGGACTTAAGAGTTTAAAATCTGCAAGGTGAAAAGTTCAACATCTACTTCACAACAATGTGGCTGTATTTAACACTACTGAACTGTATGTTTAAAAACTGTTAAGATGGTAAATTTTTTAATTTTTTTACAATTAGAAAAAAGAGTTAAAAAATGTAATAAGGTCAGGTGCAGTGGCTCACACCTATAATCCCAGCACTTTGGGAGGCTGAGGTGGGCAGATCACCTGAGGTCAGGAGTTTGAGACCAGCCTGGCCAAATAGTGAAACTCTGTCTCTACTAAAAATACAAAAATTAGCTGGGTGTGGTGTTGTGCCCCTGTAGTCCCAGCTACTTGGGAGGCTGAGGCACGAAAATTTCTTGAACCCAGGAGAAGGAGGTTGCAGTGAGCCGAGATGGTGCCACTGTACTCTAGCTTGGTGACAGAGAGAGACTTATGTCTCAAAAAAAAAAANTATGTCTCAAAAAAAAAAAAAAAGTAACAAAATACTTAAAAGGCATTCTCATAAAATACAATATTAGATTTATTAGTACATTATTTTCCAAGGATTCAAAACAGAGAGATGCCAACAAAGCAAATAAGAATCAATATTATCCCTCTGAAAACAAGACATAAAGTATGTAGACTTTTTTGAACTTTAATTCATATCAGTGTTATTACTAAAATTAGAAAAATGTAATCAATATTATTACAATTAGTGTTAAAAGCAAATATTTAAAATTTATAGCATAAATAGATTTAGATTTAGTTAAACTTAGAATTAACTTTCTTAATACAAATAGTTAAATGCTTAAATATTAAAAAGAAATACTTACCATGGGGTAGAACTAGAGCTACTGGCCAACTTCAGATCACACAATACATACTTTTAGTCTCATCTTCAGTAAATTCAGTTTTAAATGGACGTAATTTTGACATAATACTTTTATACTATACAACTTCAGTATAATACCATCAGTACTCATTTAAAGTAAATGACAAGCACTTTAAAAAAAACATGTTTTTGAGACCTGTACTCCCTTATTAGTGATCCTTCAATCATCTTGGAATATGGAAATAATCTTCGAGCCATTTTACTTATCTGCACTCAAGCAGATCTTGTTTACTTAAAAATGTTTATATTATTCAATGGTCCTCTTGGAGATAGTAAAAATAGGCGATAACATTTTTAAAAGCTTAAAAATTTATCATTCTTCACTATAATTTTGACTAGATTCTTCACACAAATCCTCTGCTAGTTAGTGCTTAAATCATATCCTCATCTCAAGTAGTTTAATAAAAAATTTGCCATTATCTATCATCTCCAAACTCCAAATTACAAATATATTAACAATCTTAGAAACCATTTGGTTCCCTATTAGTGAAGAAAGATTTTGCATAAAAAGCTCATTAATTCTTTGCTGAAAATCTGGCACTAAATATAAAAATACTAATTAAAACACAGTCAATTACCTTATTTTTGAGATGCTCAAGATATTTCATTCATCTTATAGCAGAGGATGTACATGGACTACAACTAGAGCTACCTTCTACATGGCTTAAACGTGCCCAATACACAAAGCCAACTAGGAACAAAATGCTGGCCTTGGGATTCTGAGGATTCAGTGTTCTGGGTATATCATCTGAAACTGGTCTGTGTTAAAGTATGATATATGTTTTCACAGCAAGTTACTTACTTCAGCACTATCCTGAATAGAAGAGCTGTTGTTATAATGCTAAAATTTGAGAAGATAACAGCCATGGCCTAGAAAGAAAGAGAAGATAGAGTTACAATTTCAAAGTACTGACCTCAGAAATTTCCTAGCTTGGCAGTTCACCTGACTAAAAAAGCTTTTTGGTCAAAACACAGAGGGAGTTATTAGGGGAGCCACTTCACTTGAGGATTAAATTCCATTTTTGATGCTTGTCAAATTTATGCAAATATGACCAAATTATTGTTAATAATATCAAATATGATCAAATTATTACATAAGCATTGCCTGTGTAAATAATCTTTATGTACAGATCTGAAATTACTTATATATTCTAAAGGTTTAGGTGTAGAAATGACAGTTATTATGCTTATGAAGCCTACTTTTCAAAGTTCTCAAAGTGCCTTAAAGATTTTTAATACTGTTTCTATGGTCACATAGAAGGTAGGTACTGTTTGGCCCATTAACATAGTAAGAAAATTGAAATACAGATTATTTTTAAGCATCTTTACCA
Organism: Cebus imitator; assembly: GCF_001604975.1. NCBI lineage: Eukaryota > Metazoa > Chordata > Mammalia > Primates > Cebidae > Cebus > Cebus imitator. Next base: position 1,441,216 of record NW_016107516.1, read on the forward strand.
TTCTAGGAATTGTATCAATTTTCCTGGCTGCACTCCAGTAACTCAATACCAAACTCATACTTGACAGTACTGTGCATTGACTCAAGTTGTTCTAAACACTTAGAAATGTATCGGCCAGATTTTGTAACTGTTGGTTTTTATAACTGTTTGTTTTTATAACTGTTTTTAAAAACTGTTTGTTTTTATAACTGTTTGTTTTTATGAATACTCTCACTCATGAGAGTATTAATCTGAACATGTATGTATTATGCTCAGAAAGCATGAAATTCCATCATTGCTCCTGATAAATAGATCTGACAATAGTAGCAATTTTTTTAACACAAATCTTAGGATGTAGTTCATTCTACCTTTCTGCTTGTTATCACTTTAAGGTGATTAAATCCCCAAAAGATATTAACAGTCATATATACTCACTAATTAAAGCAAACATGGCTAATATTCAGCTAAATTAAAGATAAGAGCAAACTCAATAAAAAATGGCAACAACTCCAAGAACATAACACTGTTATTTTTCTATTGAATATTTACGGGAACCACCATTTTAAGGTTTTCTCAGTGTGCTTCTCTTTAGACAAATGCCTCTGAACCCCTAGTTAGGAGATGAGTAAGAGGAAAAGAGGAAAGTTAAGTGTGGAAACAGTGGCCTTAATGAATCACATTAAGGGCAGTGCAAAAGTACCTAACCATGCAACCTGACTGGCTTAATGAATTCTGAAAATTCTGAAAACTCTTTCTATGCAAGAAGATAAAATAAATAAAACATCAGAGCTTTCTGCCCCAAACCTTCCATGTATCTCTATTTAATTCCTTAAATAAACATAGGCACAACAATACACAGAATATGCATGTGTTTTATTCTGTAAGATAAATGGTTGTACACAATCAGGAAGGAAGAGCAAAGCAATAAGCTGGAAGAATAATAAGGAAGTTGCCATTTTGCTCTGGTACTGGGGGACACAGAAAAGACATACAAATTCAGAGTTAATGTGTTGGATATGATAAAATACAGTAAATATTTACTTATCGAATTTGAATAATTATGTTGTTGGAGATGGCAATTCTCTAAAAAGTAAGAATTTAGGAGAGGAAAGATGTCTAGATGGACTGGAGACTTATTAGCAACATGCATTACAGAGCTGAGAAAAAAACTTCAGGTGATCAATGGGCCCAGTTCCCTGCCTTTGGCTGTGTCCCACCCAAATCTCACCTTGAATTTTAATAATCCCCACATGTTAAGGGCCAGGCCAGGTGAAGATAATTGAATCATGGTGGCGGTTTCCCCCACACTGTTCTCATGGTAGTGAATAAGTTTCATGAGATCTGATGGTTTTATAAATGGGAGTTCACCAGCACAAGCGTTCATGCCTGCAGCCACATAAGACATGACTTTGCTCCTCATTTGCCTTCTGCCATGACTGTAAGGCCTCCCCAGCCATGTGGAACTGTGAGTCCATTAAACCTCTTTCCTTTATAAGGTACCCAGTATCAGGTATGTCTTTATTAGCAGTGTGAGAACATATTAATACAGTTCTATATTGAGCCCTCCTTTTCATCCCACCCTAAAACTGATTTGGTTATATTTAAGCAACTTCACAGAGAAGACTGGTAGCAATAAAAATTCTATTTGTAATCAAATGCCTGAGCTTACTTTTTAAAGAAATTTAAAACACATTTTGGTAAAAATAAATCTTCATTTTATAAAATATTAAGGAGAAAAATACATGTGACCTATTATGACCCAAACTGAGTAACAGGTGAAAGCAGAAAAGCAAGTCCAGTTCAGATTACTAATGGCTTTCTAAATTGACACTAAGGATGCCAAGAAAGATGAGAAGTATTTGCAGCATCATCAGTTATAAATGGCATTTCTAGTTGGGAAGACACAAGCCTTACCCTTGAAGAACTTGTTGGTTAAATGACAGGACTAGCAGAAAAGAAAACCATACAGATAAAATTCATATAAACTACATTAAAACAGGTATAAGAAAGGTTCATCGAGTGTGTAACTTTCTGAGTTAATGAGGGATGTTTTCTTGGATGGAAGTCCTGGATGCTGAGATTAATATTAGAGGTTAGTGGCCATAGGATGTCTCAGAAAATAGGCTACTATTTTACATAAAAAGAGGTGGCTTCAGATTCCTTGGTCTAGGGATCAACTCCCCCATAGTAGCCCAATTTGATATAGTAATTTTGATCATTTAGAGAATCTGGCATGCCTATTGATAAAGTACTCGGATAATTCTGGGAAAATCTCAGGAAGGCCAGTGAGGGCAAGGAGAAATTAACAATGCCAACAAAAATGATTAAAAAAAAATTCATTCTGGGATTTATTTCTCCGTATCTTTTCAATGATATTTTCTTTGTCATATTTACTTACTGGTTGAAGATAGGACAGGACATAGAAGACAATCAAGTTATCCAGGAAATAAAGAAAGGCAGGAATGGACCACTTCATGAAATTAGAGAATTCCTTCCAGGAAGCATATTTGAAATTTCTACTTTGATGATCTTAGAAAAAAAATACAGTGTAAATAAATGACCTTGATGAGAATGCCCACATTTTTAGAGAAATTACACTGCACTTTGATACAATTCGTTATAGGCAGCTTTAAAAATGTGCCTCCATAAGTGAATATTAGCCTTAAGAAATGAAAGACAGTATGGAATTTCATTACTGTCTCTCTTCAACCCACCACTGTTTCATCACTGACAATTAGCGACAACCTTAGGATTACTAATTATCCTAATTCCCATTAATTTCAGAACAGAAGTATTACTTAAGGCAACTCAGGATACATATGTGGTTTCTCTTACTGCTGTAAGAGCATAAGGCCAAGAGGGAGATCAACAAGTTAGAGTTAAGTTAAAAAAAGAAAAATCAATGCTTCACACTGGAATGTTTGATCTGCCCGGCTAGGGCAGATCAAGAAAGGGGGATACTAAATAGAAATTTATTTATATGGAACTAGAGAAAGTTCACTTTTAGTAATCTTAGTCAGTTACTATTCCATCTTTAGGTTTCTAAAAACTTAGAAAGGCACTGTAGCAGACAGAATGTAAAACAAAAGACAAAGGCAGTTTAAGGCTTTTGTCATGCTGCAAATAATGCATGAGCTCATGCTACAAATAATGCATGAGCTTTATGAGATCAAGAAATGTATTCACTAACTAGAAACTGCAAAGATTGAAACCCTGGAGTATGAAAAGACATCTTGCGGGCAAACACTTTAATGCTCTAAGGTTTATGTTTACCTCATGTGGGAAGGTAGATAAAAGAGGCAGAGGGAGCTGAGGCCCAATAACTGGGGAACTAAGTTGAAGAATTAATGTATATTAAAGAGCATATGCATTCCACGAAAGGCTATATACTTTACATTTGAGAAAGAAATTAGTATCCCTATGTGAAAGCTCAGAAAACTGGAGCTCAGAGAAGTTAAAATAATCTGCTCCAGAAAAATCTCTTTGATGCTAGTGCACTATGCTACCTTCCCTGTAGGGAATGGCAACTATTTTGAAATATGATACATCTCAAGACAGACAGCACATGATTTAGAAAATCTTGAATCTGCATAAAAACTAACTTACTGCGTGAAACCATCACAGAACAAGTAACAAGATAGAGCAATAGGAAGGGTATTAGGAAACCGGTTGGTGTCCTAGCGCTTCCTCTTCCTGTGCAGCTCTGCATAATACTTTCTCTTTGAGCTTGTTTCTCTACCTCTAAAACACACTCATGTTTGTATCTTAGCTTCCTCATATAAAATTTAATGGACTAAACTAAATGATATAAAATGTTCCTTCCAGTTCTAACATTTTTTGGTCCTGTGATTTTTAACAAGTATATAGTACCATTTCAAGACTTACCTTTCTTTATAATACAGAAGGACACAAGCACACAGAAAACCAGCTTCACCAGTTCCGAGCACACATTCACAGTAGTTGGAAGATAATCATACTTGTTTTCTGAAATGTAACAGAAACGTTTTTTAACTATACATTTTCTTCTATATAGTATAACTTAGAATTGTTTTAAAACTTAGAAGGTAGATTTAATACTGGTTATATTAAATTTCTTCCAGTTGGCTTTGCTCCTTTGGATTTTTTAATCATTTCATTCACCTAATGTATGAGCTATTCCTATTCCATTCGGCTTTTTATTATCCTTGAACTTGCTAAAAATGCCTCTCACGTCTTCATCCAAGTTGCTAATAAACATGTTTACATAAATATGTAAATATGTTGAGGAGGCTAAGACTAAGGGCAAAGAAAGCACTGTGGCGTGGCATTAGAGGCTGCCTGCTAAATGATCATCAATCAACACTGACTCATCAAATAGTTATGAACTGACCTGCTGAATTACTATTTAGCACATAATTCTTCTCATGACTTGTTTGCCTTGATAAAACTGACGTACACTCTGTGACATTCCCCATAAGGGTTTTCCAATCTGCTTTGTATCACGGTACACACAGAACACATTAATATTTGTTTGGCACTCTGGGATAAGATAAATGGTACACTGGGGTAAAGAAGGACAACTGAGGCAAGAGGACAACTGGCCTAGGGCTCTGCTACCTTTAGGGGTAAGAGGAAACACCTGGATACACCCAAACCCACTCAGGAGTTGGGAAGCTACATGCTAACTTGCAAATCAATAGGATTAGGAAGTGAGGTTTGGTTGGTATGACTTCATCTTAACTGTTACCTGTCTCTTCTAAACGCTTACAAACAACTTGTTTTACAATTTTGCCAAGGATAAACATAAACTTAATTGGGTACTATTTTTAGGAAAGCATATTCTCCACTTTTGAAAACATTTGCTTGTATCTCTCAGTCACATTAAACCAAAACTGGTCAAGTATAGGGGAAAAAAGCCAAACGGACACTGTCTACCCAGAATACTTTCTTCCTCTCTTCTGTGGTTTCCCTTTACCTTCTCAAACTAATCAGAATCAATTCTTTATTCATCTCTGTTCTTATAGCACTACCTCTCAACCTATATGGCACTACTGGAAGTGTGTGGAGTGAAATGGAATGGAAGATCCTTATAGGAAATGGACCATATTAATAACCTTCATATACCTGGCTCTTAATAAAGGTTCACCTGAATTTAAGTATCTGCCTGTTCAACTTCCCCCATCATTCAAAGTACAGTTAAAACATCTCCTCCCTTTTCTCAGTTCAATGCTAGACTTAACTCACACTCTGTTATCCTCCAATGACACTTCTCATGATCTCTGTCATGATACACATAAGCCAACATGTGCACATAAGAAGGAGAGACTTTGGATTATAGCTTTCAAACCCTTGTCACTTTCTTTAGCTTGTTCTTGCTTTTCAGGAGTTTTCTTGTAGTCCTTTCATGGCCGATCCCAGATCATATCACAACATGGTATGTGACTTCCCTCCACACATCTCCTGCCCACACTAACATACTTTTTCTATATGGCATTCATCCTCACTGGTTTCCCTTCAGCCCCAGAGGAAAGAGGCTAAGACCCTGCTATTCATCCAATCTCCCCTTTAAAACCTTCCCTTCTGGCCAGGCACAGTGGCTCATACCTATGATCCCAGCACTTTGGGAAGCTGAGGCCGGCAGATCACTTGAGGTCAGGAGTTTGAGACCAGCCTGGCCAACATGGTGAAACCCAGTCTCTACTAAAATTACCAAAAACAGCTGAGCATGTTAGCACACAGCTATAATCTCAGCTACTCGAGAGGCTGAGGCAGGAGAATCACTTGAACTCGGGAGGTGGAGGTTGCAGTGAACCAAGACTGTGCCTGTGCACTCCAGCCTGGGCCACAGAGCAAGACTCTGTCCCAAAACAAAACTAAAAAGTGAAACTTCCCTTCTCCTCCAAGATACTTGACTCAATCTCTTTTGGCTTCAGCATATCTTTTATCTTCCTCTCTACTAATTGGTTTACTGCCCTTGGCCTAAAAACATACTCAAAACTCTCCTATCTGAAAAACAAAATATAAAATATGACTCCCTCTAGTTGCCATACCTTCTCTCCCTGAAACAGTATCAACATTCATTATCTGCCCTTTACTTACTTTCCATTCAGGTCTTATCTCCAAGTAATCTGATTTCTGAAAACTACCTCCTCCCTGAGATTACCAAACATCTCATTCTTTTTTTTTTTTTTTTTTTGAGACGGAGTTTCGTTCTTGTTCCGCAGGCTGGAGTGCAATGGCGCGATCTCGGCTCACCGCAACCTCCGCCTCCTGGGTCCAGGCAATTCTCCTGCCTCAGCCTCCTGAGTAGCTGGGATTACAGGCATGCGCCACCATGCCCAGCTAATTTTTGTATTTTTAGTAGAGACGGGGTTCCACCATGTTGACCAGGATGGTCTCGATCTCTTGACCTCGTGATCCACCCGCCTTGGCCTCGTGATCCACCCGCCTTGGCCTCCCAAAGTGCTGGGATTACAGGCGTGAGCCACCGCGCCCGGCCAAACATCTCATTCTTAATTCTAAAGGGCACCTTTAGAATTAGGTAGCTTTAGAATCTTTACCTTATCATGATGTTGGAATTCTTTCTCAGTCTTCAAGCTCTTTCCTTCCTTTCTATGAGACATGTGCATTTAGTTCTCCCATCTAGCTTAGGATTTCTCCTTAACACTCTTCTGAGTGTCCACATGCCACCTTATATGTTGGCATTCCTCAGAGTTTGGCCATGACTCTTTATTTTCTCATTCTGCATGAGAACTCTCTCTGTTCCTTAAGTTTTAAATATCAATTTAACATAAATGTCCCTAAATCTATATTCCATAACATTTAACTTATTGCCCACTATAAATATCCGAATAAAAACCTCCTATTTATTCATATAATTGGCATGTCCTTCCTGTGCATGATATGCCAGATACTGCAGAAAACTACAGTAAGGACACAGCTCCTGACCTCATGGAAGGTACATAACTAAAACTACAATCTTTTCAAACTCTGCTCAACCTGCTCTTCCTCCTAATAGTCTCAGCTGAGAACAGCATCAATCCACTTGGCATTCAAACCAGAAACCTTGGAGCTATAAAACATTCATATTCAATACAGTCTCCAAATTTCGTCTCTTCTATGTTCTGAATATTCCTTAATCTATCTTACTTGGCTTATTACCTCCAAAACACTAAGTGAGTCTTCATCACCTATGGCTTGAATTTGCAATAACCGCTTAATCGGCTATCAAGCTTCCTGTCTTTTCCACTGCCACCCAGCTACCATGAGTCCCTCATTTTACTCTCCTAGTTATAATTATTCGAGTATCCCTCATCCCTCAGACTGGCCTAGAGACTAAGGTTCCAGCTCCTTACCATGAAATATGAAGCCCTTAACAGTCTGACACGTATCACCCTCTCTCCAGCCAAACACTCCTTCCCTCTCTTCTGAATCCTTAAACCTTTTTTTTTCCCTTATTTTTTTGAGACAGAGTTTTGCTCTGTTGCCCAGGCTGGAGTGCAATGGCATGATCTCAGCTCACTGCAACCTCCACCTCCCAGGTTCAAGTGATTTTCCCGCCCCAGTCTCCAGAGTAGCTGGGATTACAGGTGCACACCAACACACCTGGCTAATTTTTTGTATTTTTAGTAGAGATGGGGTTTCACCATGTTGGTTAGGCTGGTCTCAAATTCCTGACCTCAAGTGATCCACTTGCCTCGGTCTCCCAAAGTGCTGAGATTATAGACATGAGCCACCATGCTAGACCACAAGTCCATAAACTTTTTGCTTGGTAATTTTAAATTACATGTTCTCACAACACATCTTGCTTTTTTATGCCTCTGTTCCCTTTTACAGGCTGTTGCCTCTGTTTTGAATACCCTTGTTCACCTTAACTTCTACTGGATCAACTGTCTCCTAATCAGAGTGTTCTCTGATTCCTTTGAACTCCACATCATCCCATACCAGACAGAATATATAACTTTATCCTCTAGAAAATCTCTGCATCTTGAGCATGTATCAATTATTGCAGTTATTATAACGGATTTTCATGATTGGTTTACATTTATGTCTCTCCTAATTAACCAAGTCTTCAGGACAAGGTTTGTGTTTTATGCACTTTGAACCCTGCTACTACTACTTAGCCTAGTGCCTGGCAGATAAATGCTAACTGCAACAGAGAGTTAGGTACACATCTGACACTCCAAGTGGACCAGTAAAGGTCATGTCATGGTTGTATGTATCCTCAATAACTAGTAAGAAGTATTCAATTAGTGTTTGCTTAAATCCTTAGATAAAAAAACAGATTTCTTAAATACATACTTATCAAAGCTTATAATTTATAATGTTGATTCAATATCATTGCACAATACAATGTTGACACTGTACCATTAATACAATAATTACAATAGTAAGTACTTCACAAATGCCAAGTGACCAAAGAAATACATCCTTTTACTTCAAAATAAGGTGCATTTACACATTTTGCTATAGGTCCAGAAACATCTGTTGATTGAAGCAATAGTCAAATGTTACGACTGGTTCTTTCCTAAAGGGCTGACTCATATTTCATCCAGCATCAAATATTTTTCTTGTTGAGGAAGGGAAGGTTAAAGGATCAAATTTTAAACATGCTTTATCACTCACATGAAGCAAAAGGCATTCTTATCTCATGTCATATATAAGAAAACCAAAGATGAGACAGAGAATGTGATTAGATGGAAGTGCTCCATACATATACCAAGTCTTAACTTACCTTCATTGGCAGAATATTTCACCAGTAAGATGCGACTTGAGCTTAAAGCAATGAATACAGCACCTAGCAGGAATGTATACATTGTTGGCAAGGAGCATAACATGGGATGACTACAGCACTGTCGTTCCATTCCACTGTTTTTTAATTGCCTTAAAGAGAAAAACACTTTCATGAATAACCTTGCTGGCAGACTCTAAATGCAAATACCATTGATTGTGAGGACAGAAAATGAATTTTTTAAAAAACGTTTGGCTATGACTATATCGGCACCAAGAAAGTTTAGGCGTACAGAAGAAACTACGAGAAAAGGAAATGAAAGTCAAAATCTGATAAGAGGGAGTACTCTAGAGACAGAAAAGGTAGAACCAGATTAGGCGTGCTGACAAAGGTAGCAGGTGAGCAAATGACACTTTGCAACAGCAGACAAGAATTCTTCAACAAAGCAATTCTTTAGCCTTTATTTATTTATTTATTTTGAGATGGAGTTTCGCTCTGTCGCCCAGGCTGGAGTGCAGCGGCGTTGTCTTGGCTCACTGCAACCTCTGCCTCCCAGGCTCAAGCGATTCACCTGCCTCCGTCTCCCGAGTAGCTGGCAATACAAGCGCCCACCACCACACCCGGCTAATTTTTGTATTTTTAGTAGAGACAGGGTTTCACTATGTTGGCCAGGCTGGTCTCGAACTTCTGGCCTCATGATCCGCCTGCCTCTGCCTCCCAAAGCTCTGGGATTACAGGCGCGAGCCACCGTGCCCGGCCTAGCTTTTATTCTTGCAGTAAATAATTTTGCTGTAAAGATGAGACTTTCAATATTGCATTTTCCTCCTCTTTTCCCTCGGAGGAAAAAGAGCTTATTGGAAAGGACTTCATTACAGTAACAACCAAAATGGAAATACCTGAAATACTGACGTAAAGTTTTGCTGAACTACAGTTTGAAATGGAGGAGATCATAGGAATCAATGCGTCTAAGGCCATCTTGATAGGTTGAAGACACTAAACCCCAGGCTAAGTAACTTGTCCAAAGCCTCCCACCGTACCGTACGAATAGCGCAAAGAGCCTGAGGAGTGGGGAGAAATGCCAATACTGACAGCCCAACTGGGCGCAGGCGTAAAGGAGGCCAATGAGACGCCTCCCTGACAGGAGGAAGCCAGGTTTCCCTTCACGGTCAGGGATGCCTACTCTGGTCACACATGCGCAGTAGGGCTCTTGTTTGGCGCGCCCTCCCCTGATACGCACGCGCAATTGCTTGCCCGCGGGGCGCGGTTACCTCCCTCAGAAGAGCTTCTAGTGGAAGAACGCACATCCTAAAGCTGAGACAGTAACTGTCTGGCCCCGTAGTAGCAGCAGTAGCATTTAGTCTCCATACGCGGAGAAGTTACAGTACGTAAAGGCGAAAAGCCTCTGCTCCTAAGCCGCCAATTGAGGAACAAAAAGCATGATTACGTCCCGACTGGGAAAAGGTGGACCCGGCACCCATTGCGCAGGCGCGTTCAGTGTTACACTTCCGGAAGGAGGGGAGAAGCAACTTATCCCGCCCAAGTGCGGTCTTTCTCCTGTCACGTGCAGGGAGAGACCTGTGTCACGTGAGGCCCCAGTGGCGGCGCTGCTACGGCAAGAGAGTGAGAGAAGGGGAAACCGGAAGGGGCGCGAGTGAAGTAAAGGGGGGAAAGACAGCTCCCCAGAGGGCGAGGGGTGCGCGTGCGGCCGCTTCTCCCTTCAGGTCTCCTCTCGGTCCCGCTGCTCTCCCTCGCGGCCTGGTGACAGCTGGGCCGGGTACGTCGCCGGCTGCCTGGGGCGCAAGGAGCGCGCGCCCTGTCCTCGCGCGCGGTGCCTGCCGCCCCGCCCCCTCGTCCCGCCCGTCCCGTCGCGTCGCGTCCCGTCCCCTCGGGTGCCGCCGGCAGGGTGCTGATGCGAGTCGGCGGCAGCGGGGACATTTTCTGACTCCCCGGCACCTGACCCAGCTCCCCTTTCCATCCCGTCGCGGGGCCGGCCGCTACTCCGGCCCCAGGATGCAGAATGTGATTAACACGGTGAAGGGAAAGGCACTGGAAGTGGCTGAGTACCTGACCCCGGTCCTCAAGGTAAGCCAGGCCGGGCTTGCCTGGGGCTGTCAGTACATGCTCAACTCTGCAGGGACCGGGCGCCGCAGAAGTCCCGTCTTCTCCGGCGGGGCAAGGTGTAGGGAGGCGGTAGGGCTCGGGACACAAGGAAAGGTGCAGCCCCCACTCGTAGTCTTACCCGGCTATTCCTTAGGGCTTTCTGACTCCTCAGGGGTAAACTTGGAGCGACGCTCTGTGCGTGTTCCTGCCTTTCCCCGTCATAACTCTGCGCGGTTGGATACGTCGGGTTAGGAGGTAGGTGGTCGGCGGCTGAGTAGATTGAAGAACGTGAAATCCAAACATTGGAAGTCGTTTTGACTTTTTAAACTAGGATTTTGCTTATCTTTTTAAAAAATGAATTCAGTGTTTGACATATGTCACTTTTCCATTAAGTTTCATAGAAAGTCCACTATAGTGGTGAAGTTGTGAGTAGGATCCCAACTCGTTTCGATATCAGAGGAACGAGGTAAAATTGGCAACCTTATCTCATTTAGTAACCTTGAACCCTTCTAACGGGCAAAACCTCTTTCCCAAGCTTTTCAGATAGCCGTAGCTGGTTATTAGTGATAATAAGGCACGTCTTACTTTCCTGGCTGTATACTCTTTTTAGTACATTGGCAACAGTACAGAAACTTTGGAGTAAAACATTGTGACACATTAGCTATTGCAGTAGGGACTGATTTTTTTTTTTCCCCCCCAAAGGTAAACTTCTAGAACTGCCCTCAAATTTTTCTTTTATAACTCTTTTGGAGTAAGTTTTTTGTTGTAAGTTCCTTTTTTTCTTTCTGAAAAGTGAGCAAGAATAGTAAATTAATGGAAAATTTTTGCCTAGTTTTTGTTTTTTTTCTGGTTGTTTTAGGCTTTCAATTAGAATGTACCAATCTCAGTGTGGGGGTGAAATACTCTAATAAGCTAAGAATAGTGGAGAGTTTTGCTTTGCTCCCTTTCCATCGCAAAGGGAAATACTAGGTCTGTACTTTTTAAAATACGTTTTTCTAAAACTCCTTTTAAAAGAATAACTTATTGGCCAAATAAGAAATAAACCAGGGATTATAAATGAGAATTTCAACTATTGGTTTGCTTATGTTTATTTACTGTGAAAGTCATTTTAAGATTATTCAGTCAAATTAAGATTGGAAAGTAATTTTCACATTTGAATCAAATGTTTTTACGTATTATGTTACCTTTTCAGACTATCATATCTACCTAGGTATACAGTATTTTAATAATGCACCATTGTTACAACTTTTTAGTTTCAGGGAGAGAGGAGTAAGAGACTGCCCAAATTAAATATAAAATTTATGATATAGAATTATGTTTCAAGGAGTCATTTTACTTGATCACCAAACTGAAAAGGAACTGTTAGCGTGTCATTATGGATGGCATATGTTTTTAGTGAAAAGGAAAGAATTAATGACCGTTTCCTTGATACCTCCTGTGCAAACTGTTGGTTTACAGAGAGAATCCTCACATTTTCCTGCTAGATAAGGGAGGGCAAGGAGAAAAAACAAAATCTTCGCCGGGCGCGGTGGCTCAAGCCTGTAATCCCAGCACTGTGGGAGGCCGAGGCGGGTGGATCACGAGGTCAAGAGATCGAGACCATCCTGGTCAACATGGTGAAACCCCGTCTCTACTAAAAATACAAAACATTAGCTGGGCATGGTGGCGCGTGCCTGTAATCCCAGCGACTCAGGAGGCTGGGGCAGGAGAATTGCCTGAACCCGGGAGGTGGAGGTTGCGGTGAGCCGAGATCGCGCCATTGCTCTCCAGCCTGGGTAACAAGAGGGAAACTCCGTCTCAAAATAAATAAATAAATAAATAAATAAATAAATAAATAATTCTTCAGGAAATAAGTAATTGCCTTCTAGCAAGTAAAAAGAAAAATCATGTTTTGTTTGGAGGATGTACATACAGTAAACACTGCAGTTCTTAAAATCATCTCTAAGGTTCTGTTTAATTGGTAGAGGCCCCAGTCTCATCTACTCCATCCCCTGACTGCTCTTGCTTAAGCTAACTTGACCTCCTCTTTATTATTCTGTTAAGCACACTCTTGGTTCAGGATTTTGCATGTGCCCTTTCCTCTATCTGAAAAGCTCTTGGCACTTAAAGCCTTATGGCATATTCCTTGCCTTAAGGTTTTCAAGTCGTTGTTCAATAAAGTCTTTGTTCTCTTACCGTTCTCTTTTAAATGACCATCTCTCCCAACAGATTCCAGGAATCCCACAGATTCCTCTCTGCTGCTTTTTTCTTCATGCCGTGTTATTCATTACCATTTGGCTTTTCTTCCTCAACTAGAGTTGAAATTCCTTATGAAGGCAAGAATAAATTTGAGTATATTTTATTCACAACTAAATATCCCCACTGCCTCAAATAGTGTCTGGCACATAGTAAACATTTGTTGAATGAATAATGTTCATAAATAAGTCTTCTCTTTTTTGTAGACTCTACCAGAAAATCTTACATATAACTTAAGGTTTAGAAAAATTTAGTTAACAGCATCCTTGCTTTAGAGGAGAGGATACTGTGTCAATATCTTGGTGGAGATGCGAATTAGGGGGAAATGCTAAATGATTTCTAGATTTGGTTTCTAATATTATTCAGTTTAAATAAGACTGGCTGAATTGTAAGATGTCTAAACATCTTTAAGACATTTTTGCGGTGCTGTAAAATAAAGATATTTGTTCATTTCACAGAATCACTGAAGGCTTTATTTTTATTTAAATCTTAGAATGTTTACATAGAACTTTAGTCTGGTATAGGAGTGATCTGATAGTATTATAATTATGTCTGTTTCCTACATTAGACTTGTATATTCCTGTGGTCATTACCAGTGAGTGAGACAGATAGATAGATATAGATAGGTAGATTAGATAGATAGATAGATTATAGATTAGATAGATAGAATGATTTTTTTTTTTTTTTTGTATGTGCTTCATTGCCTAGAAGGGTACCAGCAGGCAAATAATTGCCCCCAGAAACATTTTTAATTGACAGTGAAACAAGATATAATATTGCTTTTCTTTCTGCTTTCTTTAGGAATCAAAGTTTAAGGAAACAGGTGTAATCACCCCAGAAGAGGTGAGTGCTGAAAATATACTGAAGCCTTTTTATTTTACAATTATATTAAACTAGGTGGCTTTTCTGTTTCATAAGAAAACATTTTGAACTCTAACTTTGATTTCAGTAAAATTAGATTTTATGACTGTGATTTATAGGAATTTCTATTTCCCATAGAAGAAAAAGTATAACTTCCCCGTCAGTTTGCCACTTCTCGTAATTCTCTGTAATTCCTCTTTATTTAGAAATGAGGGTGACAGAAGGGATGGAAAAGGATCCTGTATCACTTGTTCTTCACTTATATTTGTGTTATATTGAGCTGTGCAGTAAGCTCTGTAGTGTTTGTAGTGTCTTGGTTCTGTCTACATCAAATGTGAGTTTTCATGCTTCTCATTGGGAAACTGCTCACTACTTAGATGCTGTTTTCTCTTAATAGTTCTTTTTTGTTTAGGTAGTGTATTTTGTTGTCTCTAGAGAAATAAATACTGGGCTAAAAACCTTTTCAGGCTCCAATTTTATGAATAGTTAGGGTTTTATGAGAATTAATAAAAGACAAAGTATATAAGCTTGTCTTTTTTTTTTTTTTTGAGACGGAGTTTCGCTCTTGTTACCCAGGCTGGAGTGCAATGGCGCGATCTCGGCTCACCGCAACCTCCGCCTCCTGGGTTCAGGCAATTCTCCTGCCTCAGCCTCCTGAGTAGCTGGGATTACAGGCACGCAACACCATGCCCAGCTAAATTTTTTTTGTAGTTTTAGTAGAGACGGGGTTTCACCGTGTTGACTAGGATGGTCTCAATCTCTTGACCTCGTGATCCACCCGCCTCCGCCTCCCAAAGTGCTGGGATTACAGGCGTGAGCCACCGCGCCCGGCCCCAAGCTTGTCTTTTTTTAACTGTCAATGAAAGTACTTATCATTGGCAATAAACTGTATTCATTGTTTTAAACAAACGTTTTTTTTATTTTTTTATTTTTTTTGAGACGGAGTTTCGCTCTTGTTACCCAGGCTGGAGTGCAATGGCGCGATCTCGGCTCACCGCAACCTCCGCCTCCTGGGTTCAGGCAATTCTCCTGCCTCAGCCTCCTGAGTAGCTGGGATTACAGGCACGCAACACCATGCCCAGCTAAATTTTTTTTGTAGTTTTAGTAGAGACGGGGTTTCACCATGTTGACCAGGATGGTCTTGATCTCTTGACCTCGTGATCCACCCGCCTCCGCCTCCCAAAGTGCTGGGATTACAGGCGTGAGCCACCGTGCCCGGCCCCAAGCTTGTCTTTTTTTAACTGTCAATGAAAGTACTACTCATTGGCAATAAACTGTATGCATTGTTTTAAACAAACGTTTTAAAATAATCCTTGTATGATGAGGCTGCTTCTGTAAGTTCCAACGCATCGAGCTAGAGAATTAACTATCTTTCAATTTTCAATTGTGATGGAATCTGTCTAGTTCCAAATCCTTGTGAATTTTAAGAATGGTTTTCATAACTCATCTTTTATCTAAAATTTTTTATTTTTTATTTTTGGTGAAGACACCTGGTAGTATGGAAAGAACCTAGGAGACCTGCCTTCTAGACCTGTTTCTGTAATTTCTCCTAATGAGCAAATCAGTTAAGCTATCCCTGCCGAGGCTTCGTGTTTCCTCATCTATAAAATAAGGGTTGTGGGCTAGACATTCTGTAAAGATCCTATTCTATCTTAGGTTTCATTACCTTGAATGCCAAATAAAAATAGGTTTTGATTTTAAGGATATCATTAACATTCTTGCCAAACACGTGTAATTTGAACATGGCTCTTTAAGTGTTTGAAATCAAGAGCAGAGATGAAAGTATGCTGCTGTTCTTGCACTGCTTGGTTTTTATCTCCTCTGTGTAAAGATGACTAATTGTTGAATAGATGGTTGCAGTTAGAGATGCAAGTCTGTGGTCATTGGATAGAATTAAGCAGTTTCAAAACAGAAATTCATCCTAGAATAAATAACCCTTACTCTTAATTACAACATCAATCAGTTTATGAATTTTCCTCTCTCTAAAAAAATTCAAGGTCAAATTAGCCCAGTTGGGTGCCTAGCACATAATACTGGGTTGGGATAGAGCACAATTACAGGATTGAGTTAGAGTAGAATGAGCCTGGAAGAGGAGATGGGAAGGCATCATTTGCTTTGTGTAAATATTATATACTGAATTGATTTGTTCATTGTTTCCTTTTACTGTTTCTGAGTTTCTGCCAGGCATCAGCTATCTTTTTGTTTTCATTCAGAGGTGTGGCAATATTGTGCTTAAAAAGAGAGGCTGCTAGTATCTAATACTGAATTGTCAAAACAAAATTAATGTTGGATGTGTGTATGAGTTGATTAAGTAGAATACTATTAATTGAGGTTAGCTTGAGGAATGGCATTGCTCACCAAGATGTAAATATTGATTCTGTCTTGTTGGAGTTAGTCAGTACTATATACTGATAATAAAGATCACAAGAGAACATTTTTAGTCTCTAAGAGAAAGCTGCTGCAAGCAATATTGATCATTTAGAAATTTGAGTCCTATTTCATTTGAACCTATGAAGGAAGTAATGATGGTCATTGCTAATAAGGGCAAATGTACACATGTAAGTATTCATTATCAGTGCAAGTCTTTTTTTTTTTTTTTTTTTAAAGTTTTTCTTGCCTGCTAGTTTTCTTGTTATTTTTTAAGTACAAATTGTTATAGGAACTTTGAGACAAAATATTAGTCTTGTTACTTCAAGGCAATAAAATGAAAGATTATTTTTAATTATTTATTTTGCTTGCATTTCCATAAATTATTTTAATGGTAATAAATTAGTTCCTGATAACCACGGAGCTAAATGTAGCATCTGGTTGCAATGACCTCAAAGTGCTCAAAACTTGGGGAAGAGACTAATGTTTTTATTTTGGCTTTTTGTCTTTACTTAAGCAGTTTAAATAATAATTATTTGAAGTAAAAGAACAGAAACATAAAGTTTCTTTAGGAATTTAGTTGCTTTATCTTGTATCTTGTTGATGTTTCATCATAAAAGAGGTTATTCTTAGAATTCTTATTTGATAGAATTCTCAAAATAGAGTATTTTATGTACACATACTTTCTCAGAAAGGTATTAGAGATTAAATATTTTGTAGTTTTTTGTTGTGTAATAAACCCATGAACAATACAAGATTTTAAGTTAGAGCTGTTGCGAAATAGAAGTAATTTGGCAAGTATATGTGCATCCTGCTTGAGTTGGGACATTGCAGTTACACTTAACAGACTTACATTTTCTGCTCTGTGAAATAAGCAGGATTTCTGTTCATCAGAAAGATCAGCACATGTTCATTTAAACTGGTAATTCTTAAACGGTTAAAGTGTATCTCCCTGAGTCTGGTTTTTATTTCTGAAGAAAAACAAAAACGTGTACAATATTCAGCCTGCTTTGAAAGTCTTAAGATTTGTTAGATGATTCAATTTGTTAATTTTGTAGGTATTTTCAGAGTGAGGCCAAAAAGCTTTTAACTTTTTCCCATTGTTTGACACTCTATTTCTCTCTTTAGGAGTGCAAAAAAGCTTCCAAAATTACTTTAAGTTTTAAAAATAATAAAAGAAGAAGATGAAGATGTGTGCCCTGTGGTATAATAAAGTAGGCTTATGTTATAGACTTGTATCTATTTTAGTACTGTTTTTCAGATTTTTATTGAATTTTCAGTCAATGGCAAGAATGTGTCCACTTTTTTGTGTCCTTAAAATGGATTTTGACAATTTAAATCTGATTGCCTTGCCTCTATCAATTTCATGATTCTGCTTTTGACATTACTTAATCCAATGATAAAAACTGAATTTTTATGGACATTAGAAAACTTTGCAGTTTAGTCATAATCAAAAACAAATCTTGAGGCTGGTAGATCAGCTTTGGTGCTGTTTATATTTTAATTGCTTACTGGATTTCAGTGTTACCTAGGGCCATCGGTTTAGTATTTTGCCACCCTGCACATTAAGTGATGTTTGATTTTTCTTTTTCCTTTTTTTCATATTCCTTCTAAATCCTGAAAAGTTTGTGGCAGCTGGAGATCACTTAGTCCACCACTGTCCAACATGGCAATGGTAAGTAATATTGAGTAAAGAAGAGAAAATTAGTAAAAGGCATGGCTTCCGAATTACAGCAATTTGCAAAATAGGTTAATGGATGAAAAATAGAATGACCAGCTTAACCCTCCCAGCAGATTTTTCTGTTAAACGGTAATACACAAAGTGATACACAAAGTAAAGTAAAGAAAGAACAAGTGGGTGTTACACCTAATTTACTTTGCTTTGTTAGCACAACAGATGGACTCATTTGAGAAAAATGCATTTAGTTCCTTTACTAATATTTATTTTCTTTATAGTGACTAGGTCTGATCTTCTGGTTCTTTGAATAATAAATGTTCAATAGTTAAAAATTGTATCGGTTTTTTTTTAAATTAATAATTTATTGAACATGTTTATGGCATTATTAAGTGCAGAGATTTTGCAGTTTTATTTTCTTTAAAATATAAGACATAAACATTTTTTTTTAAGGTTCTAAAGTATGCTCCATCTTTAGGAAACTGGCTAAAGCTAAAAGAAAGGTTTATGATACCAATTATGGCCTTACCTATAAATGCTTTTAAGAGGCTTTAAGTTGGCCGGGCACGGTGGCTCAAGCCTGTAATCCCAGCACTTTGGGAGGCCGAGGCGGGTGGATCACGAGGTCAAGAGATCGAGACCATCCTGGTCAACATGGTGAAACCCCGTCTCTACTAAAA
>NW_016107516.1:1459903-1466039 GCF_001604975.1 Cebus imitator
TCTGTCTCAAAAAAAAAAAAAAAAAAAAAGAGGCTTTAAGTTTTTATTTTTTTCAATAGCTTTTATTTTAATTATTAAAGTACTTTAAGCAATTTAGTGATTTTCACAGTGTTTATTTTAAAATATTCCGAATAATAACAGTGCTTTATTACGTTCAAACTTAATGATAATGACTCCCTGTTGGTAGCTGAAAAAATGATCCCAGTATTGGCAAAAGTTTTATTTAAACTAGAATTGTTTGGAATTATCACCTTGTTTGGATATAGGTGCTTTAAACCTGTTATATCTTTTTTTTCTTAATGATATTTTTTTCGATTATAGTTGAAAGGTATAGTTTTGACTGGGGATATGAGTTCTATAATTAACAAGGTTCCAATTGACAATATTTTTCATAATATCGAAAGAGCTTAAATAATGAAACTTTTTTTAAAACCAGTGTTGAAACTCATCTGTGGCCTGATACTCGCCTTCATTTTTATATTTACCATGTAGCTGAAACGGTTGTCACTGCTTTTATCAATTATTCTTTATTTTGTATGGCATTATTTATGTATCAAAAAGACTAAAGTTTGAAGTTTGTTTTTACATATTTTTCTTTCTTTCATGTGTTTTTTGTTCTATATTTAAAATTGAATTCATGTCATAGAAGTTCTCTGATTTAATAAGGGTGTTTGGTTTTTTTTTTTTTCCTGTTTTTTTTTTTTTTTTTTTTTTTTTTTTTTTTTTTTTTTTTTTTTTTTTTTTTTTTTTTTTTTTTTTTTTCCTGTATTCCAAATTTTCTGTTAAAACTATATTTAGCTAGGTTCTGGTCTATAATTTATATGTATTTCAAGTCAATGGGGACATGAGGTTTACAGTAGTATTCATTTTGTGAAAATAACTGATTTAGGATTTTTTTTTTCCAATATGATATGCACTTTCTTCATTAAGATTTCTTTATTCTACCAGCTTTTAATTGTTTAAGTAGTTTAAGCATTTGATTTATAGCACTGTTGTAGGGGCTTGTGTATATGGACTAAATCTTTTTTTAACAGATACTAGTAGTTTTTTTCCATTTTATGAATTATGATTTAAATAATTTTATTGTAACTTAGAACTCAGTTATACCTTACTTCAGTGTCTACATTTTTGGCTGAATTCCTGGGCCAAAGGAAAAATTTATTTTAAATCAATGCTAGAAACAAGATTATTTCCATGTTTATACCTTCATGTGTAGAAGTGTTATCATGACCCTATTTTAACTCTTTCCTCAGAACTTTGGGTGTTGCTGTGACATTGTTGAATCTGAGACTTGGGACTAGTCAAAAGAAGCCTAGAAGGCTGTCAAATAATATTTGGGCATTTCCTGACTTTACCTTGTGCACAGATCTATGGTTTGAGCTTTAGACTGAAGCTCGAAAAGGCAGCAGAACTCCAAATGTATGCTCCTGTGTTTGTAACAGACACCACATACCATTCCACCTCTCACCATTTTCAGATGACCCACAAATTCTTAATAAGAGGTGCCAGAACAGCTCAGAAATATTATAGATAGTTGGCTCTGACCCATAGAGGGAATAGTGTTTAAGAATAGGAGCCCTGAAGTCACTTGGCTTTGATCCTTGCTATCCCACCTGGTTTTGTGATCATAGGCAACTTTTTCTCTTTAATCTTAGTTTGCTTACCTATGAGATGGGATATTTATGTTTTCTACTGCTTAGAGTTATGAAGAATAATTGAAAATTAGGTGTTGGAGACTTAAGTTCCATACTTAATAAGTCCTCAATAAAAGTTTTTGTTTTCAATAATTATTCTTAATATTGTCATTTTATGATTCAAAGTATCTTTTGTCTCTTAGTTCTGATTTTAATACAGCGATAGGAACAGGGATTTTGCCAGCCACCTACATTGTTATGTAATGTCATGCAGCTTTTTTCCCTGCCTGTTTTTGTTCTCAAGATGAGCAGCAGTACTTTAGGATTAAAAATGTGAGAGATTATACAATGTGAGAGATTATACAACTCACTGAGAAGCAGGATATTTTGATGTTGTTTAGAGGCAAACATAATAGTTGCTTAATAGTTCTGTATTATTCTATCTTTTTTTGTTTAGTGTTTAATCCAAATTCTCTTGGGTCTATCTGTATCTCTTAGTATATTTTCCTTAGATTATTGTTGTGTGTTTTTCCATGCCCTGATATATATTACTTAAATGCATCCTTCCCAAATCAGTTTTAAGCCAGTTTTCTGAGAGGTATGAATTATGTAATTTTGAGGTTTTTATGTGATCCTTTCTGACCTATATTGCCTATTAAAATATATTTTGTATTTTGGTGCTTTTCACTGTTTTTAAAGGGCTACAGGGGAAGAACTGAAAGTGAAGGCATACCTACCAACAGGCAAACAATTTTTGGTAACCAAAAATGGTAAGAATTATGTCATATGTATTAGTAAATTTCGCATAAAGCTATATTAAAATGAAGCTCCCTGGTTTTTTCTATTGCTTGAAATTTTTTTCCTTAGTTTTATCTTCTCTTTCTGTTAGTTCTTTTTGCTAAAAACATATAGTTGTCAAGATGTGAAGGAAGAGGTCCCTAAGGAAAAAGTTAGACTTCTAAGTGGACTTTTTTGAAGTTAACTTCATAATAATCTTTTTAGGTGTTTGATTTTAATCTTCTTTAGACTTAAATTTTTTATGGAAAATGTAACTCATACTACCTGTGACATCTAAAAGCACAGAGCTATTTTTTGTTGCGTCATTAAAGGACAAAAAATATTTTGAAACAGGTAGTAGTTTGTGTTTTTTTGTTTTTGTTTGTGTTTTTTTGAGGCAGAGTCTCGCTCTGTTGCCCAGGCTGGTGTGCATGGTGCAATCTCGGCTAACTGCAACCTCTGCCCCCCTCTGGGTTCAAGCGATTTCCCACCTCAGCCACTGGAGTAGTTGGGATTACAGGTGCCTGCCACCATGCCCAGCTAATTCTTGTATTTCTAGTAGAGAGGGGGTTTCTCCATGTTGGTCAGGCTGGTCTTGAAGTCCTGACCTCAGGTTATCCACCTGCCTCAGCCTCCCAAAGTGCTGGGATTACAGGCATGAGCCACCATCCTGGCCAAAACAGGTAGTGTTTTATTTATGAAGTTAAATTTTAAAACAGTATCAAAAGGTTATGGTCCCTAACTAATGGCAAAACATTGATTTCTGTTCCAATGTACTCATTATAGGAAAGGGAAAATAATATGTACAAAACAGCAGCTTTTTTTTTTTTTTACTAAGTGTGATAGTTTATACCCTGTTGTTTAAAAAAAAAATCGGGAGATTAAAAAGCAGTTTTTTGACTCTATACCATAATGTTTTTACCATATAATTATCCGATTTTAGGCTTATGAATAATAATACCTGTTAATACATTTGCTGTATGAACAACTTACCAGTGTGGTATAAAGAAGTAAAAATCAGAAGGTTGGTGGATTTTAAACTGTTTTATCCATTGTGAATAACTGGGACTTAAATACAAATTACAAAATTTATATTGAAAGTTACCTTTAACCTTGAAAACAAGAGGTCACCTTTACCACCACCGAGTATGACAGCCGGTAACTCCATCTTCTGAGAGTAAAGCCATTAAAATAAGGTATTATCATTCATTGGACCGAAATTGAACAGTGATATCTCTGACATCAGCCTGCTATTCTTCACAGACCATCATAGTAAAGGAATGCATAGAA
This sequence comes from Cebus imitator, assembly GCF_001604975.1. NCBI lineage: Eukaryota > Metazoa > Chordata > Mammalia > Primates > Cebidae > Cebus > Cebus imitator. The sequence goes on from NW_016107516.1 coordinate 1,463,605, forward strand.
CATTCCCAATAGAGCGTTTCTACTTGTCTTCTGACAAAGCAATGTAGGAAAAGGTAAATGTAGCCAAATAATTTTGTGTCTGTTGGGCTGAATGTAACTCTTAATCACCTTTAAAAGTGAAACATAATATTCACTTAGTATTTTGGTGATATAAACACCCTATTTTATGGAATAAGCTCTTCTTTCTAGTGGATTTATGGTTAGCATATTATGTACTAGTAACTGTATTTACCATATTTTTTTATAGTGCCGTGCTATAAGAGGTGCAAACAGATGGAATATTCAGATGAATTGGAAGCTATCATTGAAGAAGATGATGGTGATGGTGGATGGGTAGATACATATCACAACACAGGTAAGAGGAAAATAGAATGACATATATTTAGTTTAAATTAAACTTTTCCACAAACTTTTATAATAGCCTTGATTTTAAAAAGAGGATACATAAGGCATAGTTTTGTCCCGGTAGACTTACATTAAAAAAGCAGGAGGACAAATTTATAAAAAGAAGTCTTTAGAGTATGCCAAATTTCTTTTTTCTTTTTCGAGATAGCGTCTCACTCTGTCGCCAGGCTGGAGTGCAGTGGCGTGATTTCGGCCCACTGCAGCCTCCGCCTCCAGTGTTCAAGTGATCCTCTTGCCTCAGCCTCCTGAGTAGCTGGGACTACAGGCACGCTCCACTACGCCCAGCTAATTTTTGTGTTTTTAGTAGACACCTGGGTTTCACCATGTTGGCCAGGATAGTCTTGATCTCTTAACCTCGTGATCTGCCCTCCTTGGCTTCCAAAAGTGCTGGGATTATAGGTGCGAACCACTGCGCCCAACCAGATTATGCCAAACTTCTGTAACACCTGCTACTTCCATTGCAATTTGGAAATAATAATATTTTCTTTCTAAATAAAGAAAGTATGTCACAAATGCAGAATGTGCATACTACTTGGCTTTACAGTCTCTTGCTTGCATGTCATTGTAATTCCATTGCTGGATTATGAGCTCCTCTATGGCAGTAACTATACTGTATTCATATTTATTTTATCCCAGAGAACTGATATCTATTAAATATTTAATAATTATTTGTTAAATGATAACTAAAAGAAATTTTCAGTATTGTAACCTCCATGAGGGTAGAGATTCACTGTTGAATTCTCAGTATCTATCACAGTGTATGATGTAGAAGTTGTTTGGTTAATATTTGTTAAATGAGTTGAATGCAAGGCTTTTTTAAGTGTATGCTTCCATGAGGTATTTGGAACCCTGAATATACTTTTTAAATTCCAAGCCCTGAAATACTGTTTTGCCACTATATCTATTTAATTGTGTAAATACATATTATCATGTGCTGCTGAACACTATTTTGCCACTGTATTTATGTAACCGTGTAAATGCATATTATCATGTGCTGCTGAAGCTAACTACAGGTATTGATCGACTTAGGACCTATGCAACTTACGACCATTCGACTTTACGACCACAATCGCTAGCCACGACTGCTCCGCGTCTGGCAGTGCAAACGTTGCCCAGCTGGGCGTACGACAGTGCGGACCAGCTTCCGGCAGCACTACCATCTCCGCGTGCACCATTTCAACTGTACATATAGCCTACTCAACTTACGACCAAATCATGTTACAACCGGTCTGCCGGTCCCAATCGTGGTCGTAAGTTGAGCACTAGCTGTACCATTTATTACTTAGTTTTGATGAAGAAAATATGCTCCACGTTTAAGTCCATATTACTAAAAACAAGTTTTTCTCCCTTGAGTCCTAGTGATTAGGAGGTATATCCTTAGTAGTAGTAATAGAACAGGGTTTCTCAAGCTTGGCACTGTTTTTTGTAATGGATAATTATTTCCTGTGCATTGTAGAATGCTTAGCAGTATCTCTGGCTTCTACCCACTAGATACCAGTAGCATAGCCCAGTTTTAATAACCAAAAATGCCTCCAGATGTTGCTAAATGTTGGATGGGGGAAAGATTGCTGCCATTAGTTGAGACTCACTGCAGTAGACAGAAGGCTAAGTATCTGCCCAGGTGAAAGTTCCTTCTTAAGTCAGTTTCTCCTCTACTCCTAATAAAGGATGCTGCCAACTTTTTCCTTATGGAGATAATAGGCAAAGATTCAGGTCTTTGGCTCCTTGATCTGAAATTTATTGGCTTAGTAGTGAGTTGAGTGTCATACCAAAGCCTAGAGGAAATAACAGATCAAAAAACCTTTAAAAATAATTTCCTTTGGGAGGCCGAGGCGGGCGGATCACGAGGTCAAGAGATCGAGACCATCCTGGTCAACATGGTGAAACCCCGTCTCTACTAAAAATACAAAAAATTAGCTGGGCATGGTGGCGCTTGCCTGTAATCCCAGCTACTCAGGAGGCTGAGGCAGGAGAATTACCTGAACCCAGGAGGCGGAGGTTGCAGTGAGCCGAGACCGCGCCATTGCACT
>NW_016107516.1:1466202-1468377 GCF_001604975.1 Cebus imitator
CTAATCTTTTCAAAGTCTTTTAACTATTCTGCTTTGGTTTTTCCATGCTGGGAACATGTTGGCAACACATGAATAGTAAATTCTCTGTTGACTGACTGGAACCATTGATTGTGCATTGTTTCTGATGTCAAGTTAATGACTTATGAGGCCAGGTACTAGTTCCTTATTCACCTGTTTCCCTTGCCTTATCCTTGCTTTTCCTGGGCTTTTCTCCTATTAGCTCATGTATTAAGTCATGGTTTTCCAGAGAAACAGAACCCATAGGATGTGTACAGAGTAGTCCCTTTTTATCCTTGGTTTTGCTTTCTGTGGCTGTAGTTACTTGTAATCAACCATGGTCCAAAAATAGTAAGTGCAAAATTCCAGAAATAAACAATTCGTCAGTTTTAATTTGTGCCCCCACTGTTGAGAGTAGCACGATAAAATCTCCTGCCATCCTCTTCTGTTCTGCCCAAGACATGAATCATCCCATTGTGTAGTAGTATATCCATGCTGTATATGCTTCCTAGCCATTAGTCACTTAATAGCCAACTCAGTTATCAGGTTGACCATCATGTACAGCATAGGTAAGGTTTAATATCTGTGGTTTCAGACATCCTCTGGGGGTTTTGGAATGTATCCCCCACAGATAAGTGAGGACTATTGCATAGATATAAGTACAGATATAGGTAGGTAGATTATTTTTTTAAAGGAATTGGCTCATGTGATTATGTGGGCTTGCATGTCTGAATTCTGCTGGGCATACTTGCAAACTGGAGATTCAGGGAGTGTTGATATTGTAGCTTTAGTCCCAAGGCATTCTGGAGTCTAAATTCATTCTTCTGGAGGACCACAGTCTTTTTCTTATAAGGCCTTCGACTAATTGGATGATAGCCCCCTGTCTTCTGGAGGGTAGTCTGCTTTATCCAGTCTACTATTTAAATGTTCATCACATCTAAAAAATACCTTCACAGCAACATCTAGACTGGTGTTTGACCAAACATCTGGGTGCCACAACCTAGCCAAGTTAACATAAAATTAATCATCATAACCCTTGAGAGTATCACCGTCATTAGAGTCATTTGAACTTGCTTTTTCTTTGTCAGCTGTATCCTACTTTTAGAAGGGTTTTAGTGGCATACTGTTACATTATTATATTTTGACAAGTTAAAGAGGTTGATTTTCTTTGTTTTTATGTTCAGGAGTCAATCATTTTGTAGCGTCAATTCAATATGTTGAAATTTGGGTTTTACTGTTATGAAATAATAATACGTATTATATAGTAATTTCTAGAAATACTATGAAGTAAAAGCTTTGTGTTAGACCTGTGGATTTTGACCTCTTATTTGTGAAAGTGAGCTATTTATCCTTTTGTTTAGGCATGTTGAACAGACATCTCAAAATTTTAGAATATTAACAAAGGAGCTAAGCATATTCTGTACTTAGGTTTTTTCTTTAGTGACTTTAGATACTACTGTCTTAATGTATTTCTTATCCTTGTTAAACTATTTTGTTAACATTAACTAGGTACTTTGCAGTAGAAATGTTATCTAGCTGACTGGTGCTGCCACCTGCTTAATATTTTCTTTGAGACAAGTAAGTTTTGAGGTATTTGCCCAGTGGAGTGCAAGAGAATTGAACCAAAAGTTAGCTTGTATGAATTTTAATCCCAGTTCCATCATTTAACTGGGTGTAACTCTCAAGCAAGTCATCTTTCCGGTGACTTCATTTCTTCATAGGAAGACATTATTACTGTAACATCCTCATAGATAGTGCTTATAATGATTACATAAGATGAGGAAACACTTAGTAGAAAGTCCCATATTTAAATGTGATATGATATTACTACCTCTGGGTATCCTCCATTTCTAAGGCATATGACAAACAGATTGAGTATCCCTAATCCAAAAATCCAATGAAATGTTCCAAAATCCAAAACATTTTAAGCACTGGTATGATGCTCAAATAAAATGCTCTAATGAGCATTTTGAATTTTTATATTAAGAGTACTTGACCAGTAGGTATTTATGCAAATATTCCAAAATCTAAAAAAAATCGGAAACACTTTTGGTCCCAAGCGTTTTAGATAAGGGATAATCAACCTATATTAAGATAACTAATAACTTCTTGAGAAAATTTTGATGCAAGTTTAATTAAAATGTACATATGCATCCTGTAGTTTCTTAAACTATTCTC
>NW_016107516.1:1468498-1478693 GCF_001604975.1 Cebus imitator
GAGTTTCACCATGTTGTCTAGGCTTGTCTCGAACTCTTGACCTCAGATGATCCACCCACCTTGGCCTCCCAAAGTGTTGGGATTGCAGGCATGATCCACCGGATCTGGCCAAACTGTTCTCTTTCTTAGAAAGTGTTGTGATAGAGATTCAAACCAGGAAAGTAAATAAGGAATAGTAAGTGAAGAATGACAGGATAATTCATGGTAAAATATTAAGTTAATATATTTTTCAAATTTTGAAGAGGTATCATTCTATTTTTATTAGAGTTCATTTGTAAAGATACTATTATTTGCCTACTTATTTCAGAGAAATTGTGAGAATTTTCAGCATTTTTATATTGCTTTAATAAGTAAATAGGGTGTTTGCAGTTTAATTTTAGTTATTCTTTTCTGCCGAATTTTACATAGGTATTACAGGAATAACTGAAGCAGTTAAAGAGATCACACTGGAAAACAAGGTACTGGTTAATTAATTATATTTTTTAATTTAATGACTAGTTATTTACCTATCTATCTATATATGTTTATACACACATACATATAATCATTCCTATCTTTCTTATAAAAACCCTGGTTATTTAGTGTCAAGCTCTTTTAAATTTCAGCTATTTTCTTCCCCACTCATTTTTCTCTCTCAACACCCCAATACACTACCGCTGCCTAATGCATCTCTTATTTTCCTTAGTTTGTAGCATGGTTAAGTAAAACACCTTTTAGATTGTAACTTGTACTAGCTACTAATTTTCACTGACTGAAGCAACTTCTAGGCTAGTTTAAAAGAGATGACTTTTTTGTTTTAAAATAAATATAGTACCAAATGTCATATTAGGGGAGAATTTTGGTGGGAGGATTATCTGCTTGCTCACTGGTAGATGCTAATGATACATTAATATTTAAATTTTGTAGCTTAAATAGTCCCATAAGCAATTTAATCATTCTCTGTATTTTCTTCAACTACTGGTAATTTGGGTTTTATTGAAAATTTGAAAGCAAACTTTAGCTTGCATCATTCAAATTTATGACACTTTGAATGAATAGAAGCTTAATCAGTTAAGTTTTATTGCATGACCTATGGGGGTAAAACATATAATTGGGTAGAGTTTTTCTGCGTGGAAATTTTGCGTCATTTTAGGCTGTTGTAGGTATTATATTAGCTTTTCATTTCTTAGAGAGATCAATTGCAGTTGTCTTCATGTTTTTATATACCTGTAGTTGTTTGAAATAATATGAAAAATAATATAAAATCTTTTTGTCCTTGTCTTAATTATTTTTTTAACAGTCAAGTCACTTAGAGAATAGACTATTTGGATGGAATAATTGTGTTCCTAGTCTTATGACACATTTGCTACTGTGTTTTTGTCATTTGGATTTTCAGGATTTGTAACTGGGGCGTAACAGAAAGTGGTAGAAACTAAAACAGGTTTTTGTTTCATGTATAATTTTATGCTTTAAGATTCAATTCTTCGGCCTGAGAGTTCATCATTTTGAAATTTGACTTTTTGAAGTATTTGAATGACTTAAGGAGAAATCACACAAATTGCTTTGCTGTTTCAAAGATCTTGTTTACTCTGGCCATTACTATATATGCTTCAGACTTTGGGAATGATAAATGGCAGAGTAGTACAGATAATAGTGTTTTTCTCAGACAGGCTTGTGGTAATTCCTTTAATAATTTTTATTGGCCGGGCATGGTGGCTCATGCCTGTAATTCCAGCACTTTGGGAGGCCAAGGCAGGGGGATTATGAGGTCAGGAGTTCGAGACCAGCCTGACCAACATGGTGAAACTCCGTCTCTACTTAAAATACAAAAATTAGCTGGGCGTGGTGGCGTGCACCTGTAATCCCCGCTATTCAGGTGGCTGAGGCAGGAGAATTGCTTGAACTGGTAGTCTGAGGTTGCAGTAAGCTGAGATCATGTCACTGCACTCCAGCCTGGGTGATGGAACGAGACTCTGTCTAAAATAATAATAATAATAATAATTTTTATAGCAGTGCTTAGAACTCTTGCCATCCAAACACAAGTATTAATTTTGGTTGTCAATTTCTATTGTATTTTACTTTATGAAGTATAAATATTACTAGTTTTAAATTTTTTCTTAATGATTAATTTGTTAGATATTAGCTCATCTAATAATTACTCAAACACTCAGACAGCCTTGTGATTTCAATTTTGGGTGTAAGAATGATTTAAGTTTTAAACATATGACTTAAGTTTCTAGTAGTAGATAAAAACACTCCTAAGTAAAATGTAAGCTGGTAAAACTGGTTGTTCAATTTATCCACTTACTTCAGATTTTCAGAATATTAATTTTGTGAAAATGATAGCCATATGTTAGACCTGTCATTGATAGTACTGTTTTTTTCATTCTAGAGCTAATATAGTTAAGAAATTGAACTGAAATCTTGTACATTTTAATAATCATAAAGTCTGATAACTTGCCTAATTCAGCTAGGATATTTTTAACAAATTAGAATATCATAGTGCTTGATATATATTTTAGCTTATAATATATTTGATTTATAAATATGTACACTTTTACCCTTAAATTATAAGTGCACAAGTTAATATAATTCTGAACTGATTTTCAAATGCTAATGAATTGATTAACTAAAAATACTGTTTTGTTAGAAGTGCAACTGGAAATTATTTTTAAATAGTTAGCTTAGATGACTCTTACTGCTCCCATAATAACCTTTGTTATTTTTCAGTCACAGCACTTAGCACATTACATTTAATGATTGGAACGTGAATTCATTATTTCCACTGGAGTTTGAGTTTCCTGTGGATAAGAACTGCCTTGTCATTCATGTTTTCACAGTGGTTACCACTATGCTAGCACATGGGTGTTCAGTGTTTGAATTAATGAATATATTTGAGTGATTTTAAATATAATTAATTTCAAAGGACACTATAAAGCTTCAAGATTGCTCAGCACTATGTGAAGAGGAAGAAGAGGAAGATGAAGGAGAAGCTGCTGATATGGAAGGTATTCCTGTTCTGATTTGCTTCAATTCCACTGGAATATTGATTTTAGAATATTTGTAATTTATATGGATTAAGAATTCTTCATTGATTTGTAAATTTAGCATTTAGCAGCCTAGGGTTTATTTTATATACATTTAGTTTATAAGTTTCATTAGCATAAAACCTATCTTGATCTTGGGCTCTTATGTTTTACTCAGAACATAGTCTTGGACAACATCATTTTTATTGGAATAACTATTAGTCATAAATATTTAATACTGGGTAGAGCTGCAAGACAGTAATTCCTAACTTAATTATTTCAGAGCAGAACGAAGTTTGCTTATGCATTTTATATTTTCTTTTTCCTCTTTGATAGCATCTTTCTATTAAAACCTGAAGATAGTGAGTTTTAATGGAGCCTTTTGAACTACACAGAATCCCCTCAGTTTCCCAAGATTCTGAAAAGACATATTCCAGAGTTGTCAGTTGAGAATAACTTCATTAGTGAATCATTGTTACAAGAGATAGAAACCCACTAGAACAGAGCAGTATGGGTCTGTGAGCATATGATTATTCAGCTTTATATTTCATGAGCATGATAATCTTTTTCAATATATATGAAACCTCAGATATTTAAAAGTAGGTGAAAAAATTGCTATCACCAGGGTGACCTCTTTGGTAAGTCCAGTTTATCTTTATTACACTTAGCTTCTCTGCATTATTTGATTCTGTTAACTGTATCTTCCTTGGTTTCTGTAACAGTGGGTTTTCTTCCTCACTCTTTCTTCTAGTCATCTTCTGTGATTCTTTTTCTTTTGCTCAGCTATTAAATGTTACTGTTTCATGGGGTTTCTTTTTTTTTTTTTTTCTGCTTACTCTATACTCCCATATTTTATGTATTCTTGTAGCTTCTGTAATGGCATTCTGTAGTCTGGCATGAAAATTTGTGCAACAGGAAAGATAGTGTGTAAATTACATCCGATACTTTGCAAGAGTTTAAATATATTTATTATATGTAAATAGGGTACAAATGTAAGAAGTTGGAAAAAGGAAAGGAATATGAAAAAAGGGCAGGCATTAAGGCTGTGAGGCAACTGAATCCCAAAAATACATAGACTTTCGGTGAGATAGATTATGTTTTGTAGCATACAGAAGTAGAAGATGCTGCCAAGTAGAGTTGAAGCACCATAATGGCAAGTGATGCTTGCTGGACCAAAAGTACCTTTCTGTTTGTTTTCAAAATTACTTTCAATTCCCCATGAAACCTAGCTATATCGGTTCTTAAATTTTAGTGAGATTCTTTTCTTTATTTTCATGGCAGACTGCTATTCCTTAAGGAAATCTGAGTGAGTTACTTGTAACCAAAATTGATCACAGCAACCTCACATACCATCTGTATCCTAGGGACTTCCATATCGAATCCTCCAGCCCAGATATTCTCAACTTCAGATTTATTTGTTCAGTTTCATTTCCACCAAGATGTCTCAAAGTTGGCAGAAACTGAACTCATCACCTTCTTGCACAAATACTGTTTCTGAATTTCATTTGTCTCTGAATAGTACAGTTGACCAAGTTGGGATGGTGGGATAGTATAGAACCCTTCAAGTAAAGCAATGTTTTCAAAATGCAAGCTGTGGGATTGCCTTAAATATCTGATATCCATTATGTTTATTATATTTCCCCTAGATAAAGTTAAAGAATTGCTATATATGTAATTTTGCTCAACAGTTGTATTGATGATATCTAATATAAAGGTAGTTTTCATTTATTGAACAAATTCTTACTGGGCAGTACAGTATTTATCAGGTATTGTCCTTGGTGTTGGAGATAAAGCAGTAGACATGATCTCATGGAATTTATATTCTAATCAGTGGAGACAAAACTAGATAAGCAAAATATATACTGTATTAGATAGTTATAAGTGTTAAGGGAAAAATAAAGGAGGAAAGGGGATAGAGGAGAATCTTGGGTCAGAATGAGTGTTGCAATTTTCAAATAATTTGGTCAAGAAAAACCTAATTGAAAGTACACACCATTTGAATAAAGCCTGGAAGGAAGTGAATGGAACTATTTAGGTATCTAAGGGAAGAGTGCAAAGGTCCTGAGGTGGCAACATGTGTGGCTTATGTAAAATACACACCTTACAGTATTTAGTCCAGAGAGGACAGAAGGAAGAGTAGTAGAGGGTAGCATCAGAGTGGTAACCAGGGACCAGATTCTATAAGGCCTTGACATAACTCACAGTGAGACAAGCCATTGGAGGGTTTTTTTTCCCCCCAAGTAGAGAAGCAACATGATTTAGCATTTCAACAGAATCACTGTATAGTGGTGAGAATAGACTGAAGGGGAAAGGGACAACAGGAGGCTGTTTGAATTATCTAGGCAAGAAATGATGGCGGCTTGGGCTGGGGTTGTAATATTGGTAGTGATGAGAAACAGTAAAATTCTGGAATGTTTTGAGAGTTGAGCCAAAGAGATTTGCTGCTAGATTGGATGTCCTAGGTGACAGGCAGAGTAGTCGAGGGTGACTCCAAGGTTTTTGACCTGAGCTTTTAGAAAGATACCATTAACTGAGAAGCAGAAAAATTGAAAGAGTGATTAGCTTTGGAGAGGGAGTCAGGAACTCGGTTTTAGACATGTGATATTTGCAGTGTTAATGAGTTATCCAGTGGAGACATAAACAATTAAATATCCAAGTCTGCAGGCAGAGAATAAATTTTTTAAAGTCATCAGTATTTAAAGTTACTGAGTTTGGATGAAATTGTTAACAGAAATAAGTGAGGATAGAGGAGAGACACGGTCCGGAAACTGAGCCCTTGGTTACTGCAGCATTTGGTTTTATGGTTCTTTTTAAAGTAGAGGCGATGAAGAGGAACCAGCATAGAAGATGCTGAAACAGCAGTTAGTGATGTGGGAGAAAAGCCAGGGAAATATTTTAAAAGCCAAGGAAAGAAAGTGTTCCAAGGAGAGGGGACTAAATCATGCCAGATATTCCTGACAGGTCAATTAAGATGAAAACTGGGAATTCACCACTGGATTCAGCAAAGAGGAGGTCACCAATGACTTTAATGAACATGTTTATGCAGTTATAGAAGTAGCCTTGTATGCACTGTGGAGCCACTGAGGACTCTCCCCTATTATTATGTCAAGCCTTAAATATGCTGACTTTCTCTGGGCTTTTGCCTTTGGAAGTATAGAATTAGGTCACTTATATCTATTCAGTATCTTCAGTTGAAAACAAAGGCAAAACCCCAATTTTTGAATGATGTTATGAAGTAATATATAAATTGGTTTAGGGAATTTTCTTGAACTTGATTAATCTTTTGTTGCTTTTTATAACAGAATATGAAGAGAGTGGATTGTTGGAAACAGATGAGGTTAGTAAATTGAGTTTTCTTTAATTTTTAATGAATGAACTTAGAAATTCATGTTCTTAGTATAATATATTGATCTTTCAAAGAAATTCTAATTTGATCATTTATAGCATATAACATTTAGCTTTGAGTTCCAGGTTCATTTACTCGTAAGAAAACAAAATGTAGAATGGAAAAAATGTTTTCTAAAATGTCACATTCATACTGATTTAATGGTTGTAAATTTTTCTCTTTTATTATGTGCCAGGCTACCCTAGATACAAGGAAAATAGTAGAAGCTTGTAAAGCCAAAACTGATGCTGGCGGTGAAGATGCCATTTTGCAAACCAGAACTTACGACCTTTACATCACTTATGATAAATATTACCAGACTCCACGATTATGGTTATTTGGCTATGATGAGGTAAAATTGAGAGCATTAGATTTTAATATCAATATTTTAAATTGTTGAATTTATTCTTCAATAGCCTCATGGGTATTTATTGCAGTGTTTTACATTTTAGAAATCAATTGTTTTACAGCTTTATGATTAATGTTGAACTTGATTCTTATTTTGAATGAACTGTGAATTATTCAGTGTAACAACAATAATGCTACAACTTAAACAGAAATAATCTGTTACATATTTCTTGACCTCTAAGATTATGACTTCAAAATGTGAGGGAAATTTAACTTGGTATATTTTATTAAATTTTGTTTGGGATTACATCAGTTGTAATATATATATATAATATATAGGCATTTACAGAATGATCATGCCACATATGAAGAGAGTGGATTATAGTATGTATGTATTTTTTCCCTTAAGATAGAAAACTCAGATACTTAATTGAATTAAAGGATAATTGATATAAGTTTTAATCTATAACTTGTTTATTCTATCATTCTTATGACCATACATGGGAAACAAGAAAACAAAATCAGTCTAAAAGACGAGTGACAAAGTTATAAAATGCTTTGACAGCCACAAACTTGCCCTCTTTTTTCTGCATTAACGGGTAGGTGTCACAGAGCTTGGCTATGACTCCTTCTCTCTCCCTCCTTTGATATTAATAAATTGTAAAATTTCCCAGAAATCATGCTAAATAGTCTAGAATTCTAAATTGTAAGTGATGTGAGATGGAGAGCTAAATATATTATAAAACTTGAGATTTAGGTTAAAATAGTAATTTCCAAGCATTTTTAATACTTTCAGCAACGGCAGCCTTTAACAGTTGAACACATGTACGAAGACATCAGTCAAGATCATGTGAAGAAAACAGTGACCATTGAAAATCACCCTCATCTTCCACCACCTCCCATGTGTTCAGTTCACCCATGCAGGTCTGTGTATGTAGAGATAAATATATTTTTTGGTGTGTTTGTTCATTTCATGGATTTCTTACTTGCGAATCTATAAACATGGAACCCTAACAGAAAAAATTTTTACTTAATATGCAAACAAAATTCTCTCTTGTCCTCCTTAGAAATCTTCTTGTGTTTAAATAAAAATGAAAAGGGGAGAAAAAAACCTCAACAATTTATTTTAAGTTTAATACATTAAGAATGTTTTGGCCGGGCGCGGTGGCTCAAGCCTGTAATCCCAGCACTTTGGGAGGCCGAGGCGGGTGGATCACAAGGTCAAGAGATCGAGACCATCCTGGTCAACATGGTGAAACCCCGTCTCTACTAAAAATACAAAAAACATTAGCTGGGCATGGTGGTGCGTGCCTGTAATCCCAGCTACTCAGGAGGCTGAGGCAGGAGAATTGCCTGAACCCTGGAGGCGGAGGTTGCGGTGAGCCGAGATCACGCCATTGCACTCCAGCCTGGGTAACAAGAGTGAAACTCCATCTCAAAAAAAAAAAAAAAAAGAATGTTTTGTTCTTTGTGGGTGTTTAATTATAGAATAGATGGATCTTTGTGATTTTACTATACTTTTAGCTCCAGAACAGTTTGAAAGATCCTGTTTTTGACTCAGCAATAGTCATCATTTAGATATGGTTTGCTGTGAATGTAGCAAACTATGTCTTTCTGTGAATGTAGACTACAGAGTAAACCTTGTGCTTTCTCTATGTGAACGATTTGCTTTCTCTTATTGACTAGTGAAGGGAGATGTTTGTATGTTCTTCATTTGAGAGCTCTTCAGCCTTAGCAAGTCAAGTGCATTTTATAAGTTGGGATTTTCTTTGTATCAATGTCTTTTCACAGAGCCAAATTTCTGAAGTTGAGTCTATATACATGATTTGTTCAGAATTTTTCTTAAAAAAAGAAGTTATTACATGCTCATTTCTTTAGGTTGGTTATTTCTAATAGGTAACTTTCACAGTTGACTGGAAAATACTGGTAACATACTAGTAATGATATATTTCAGTGAAACTCAGATTCTCTTGACCAATTAGATGAAACATTTCTTTTTCTTTTTCCCTCTAGTTAAAAACAACCTTTAATATTTTCTTCTCATATTCTGCAACCCCTTTACTCTCAAACTTTAATCCCATGGAAGACCTTGCCCATTTTTTCAGTTTTATGTCTGAAACTTTAATCATGCTAACTATGAAAAATAATTTAGGAGTTGTTAGTTTTAGTTCTTAATTATCTAATTGAAAAGGTTTTCAGTTTTGAGAGTATTTTGTTGATTTCTCTTATGGTTTAAGATCTTAGGATGTTGCTTGTTAAACTGAAGCATATCTCTTTCTGAGGTTTAAATTTTATTCAGTTGGAAAAATAGTTTAACAAGTAATTATGTTAAACATTTAATAAAATAGATGACTATATTATGGAATGAGATATGAATATTTCAAAAAATCTGAGCACCTATAAAATAAAACTTCAAGAATATTTTGGTCCTTTCCATGGGCTGCCTCAGATTGTGCCTTCTGGGCTGATACATTCACTCTTATATTCTAAGTGACTGCCTCTGTCATGAAGGATATGGTCAAAGACTGAAGCAGCATTATTTAAGCCAGGGTATGTTAAAAAGACTTTCTTTAAAAATTGTCCTTTTCTTGGTTTCTGTGCCTAGATACTAATTTTGATGTCACTCTTTTCTGTAACACAGAAGAGATACCAGTTGGCCATGAAAAGATACGTGTAGATAGGACAAAAACTTCACATAAATAAATGCCTTTCTTCTTATAAGTGAATAAATTATTTTTACATAGAATTCAATAAATTTTAGAATATCCGATAGGACAAAGAAACAAATACAACCTCTTAACTCTGACCAATTAGTTTTTCTTAAACCCTGTCAGTTTTGGCTGATTCTCAGCTAAATAAACAGCCCAAATCATAAGATTATAGATACTTCTTTGCTTTTTTGTTCAACTGATACCATGTGGCTTTTTAAAAAATTTGCATGGTATGGCTCCTTTTTGTTTCATAGAGCAAACAGCTGTCATTCCACATTTATCTCCTAGCATGATTTCCCTTTCTCTGGTTTTCTGCCTTCCTTATCTGTCCCAATTATCAGAATACTAACTAATGCTATTGTGTCTGTTGTGACTACCCTAGCATTTTAAGATTACCCCCTCCCCTAGTAAAACTGTTTGCATGGCATAACAATCTGTAATCTTGTGTTTCAGATGTGATGGGGAGATATTTTATAATTTAACTATTTTAATAAATATTTTATAGTTATTGGGGAGTGGTAAGGGAGATAGTTTATAACATAACTATTATATGTTAAAAATTAATTCACTGAGGTTGCTTTCTTTACAAATGAAAAACGTCTTTTCTATTTTAATCTAATCAGTCTATATTAACAATTTTTTTTTCTAGGCATGCTGAGGTGATGAAGAAAATCATTGAGACTGTTGCAGAAGGAGGGGGAGAACTTGGAGTTCATATGTATCCTTCACTGTGTGTATGATTGTGG
>NW_016107516.1:1479545-1484498 GCF_001604975.1 Cebus imitator
GTCCAATAGAGCAGAGTCTTTGACAAATGCGTATACTAACCTAGAATCAGTTTAATATAAAGGGTTTTCATATTATTTTTCTCAGTGCTTTCATGAGAAAAATAGCCTGAGATTATGAATGTTGGGGAAGCATATCACAGAGGTTGTGTCTTTCTCTTTGCATTATGTCTTCCTCATTGCATTTAGTACTACTGAGTCTGTAGTACTTACTTAAGGTAGTATCTGCTAGGTTTCTCTATGTAGTTCATATTTATTCCTTTCCATTGTTAGAAGTGAGTCATTAAGTCTATGGAAGTTTATAGCCACAAGAAAAAAGAATTAATCTTTGCTTCCTGGAGAAACAACCACAGCAGCAATTAGTGAATTTTGGGAGAGATATTTTGAGGTAATATAAATACCAGTTTCTCATTAAAGTGCTTTCATAGTCTTTATTCCGCCTCATTTTCTGACATAACTCTAGCAAACTTATAAACAGGAAAGGAGTCTAGTAAATTGACTACATTTTATACTCATTTAAACATGGATAGCTTTGTCTCTATTTTTATGTTAAAGTAATTGTGCTTACATGAACACCTGCTCATTATGAAATTTCAAATTCAAATATTAGAATGAGTGGTCAGGTAGTCTTAAAGAGCCTAATGTTTAAATAGACACAAATTTTCATAGTTGAATTTTTTAATAAGGATTTTATCTTTTTTTTTTGTGAGATTAATGGCTTAAAAAAATGGATACATATAACATGGGCTTAAAACATAGAACTATTTACAAATCTTATTTTCCTTAGCTAAAATCTTTTAGGTATCTTCTTATTTTCTTGAAATTTGTACAAGCTGTCATTCCAACAATAGAATATGACTACACAAGACACTTCACAATGTAATGAAGAGAGCATCAAATCTATCCTAATTATTGGTTCTGATTTTTAAAAAATTAACCCATAGATGTGACCATTAACCATATTCATCAATATATACAGTTTCTCTAATAAAGGGACTTACATGTTTATGCATTAAATAAAAATATGTTCCACTACCAGCCTTATTTGTTTAATAAAAATCAATGTAAAGAGAGAGTTTTTCTTGCTTCTTATCAAAAGGTTATGATTTGATTTCCCCTAAATAACAATTCTTTAAGTGAAGACGTGTCTCATACAGAATGATGACAGTATTTTTGGTTCACATTTATGAGGAAGGTATTAAGTGTGTAATAGTGCCAAAACTAGGGTTAGAAAGTGATGCATGCTAGACTGTCTTCACTTCTTTCTCTTCTTGGTTCCTTTTGTTTTCTCTTACCTTTTCCTGTCTGCTAATAGTTAATATTTATTTATTTATTTATTTATTATTTTTTTTTTCCGAGACGGAGTTTCGCTCTTGTTACCCAGGCTGGAGTTCAATGGCGCGATCTCGGCTCACCGCAACCTCTGCCTCCTGGGTTCAGGCAATTCTCCTGCCTCAGCCTCCTGAGTAGCTGGGATTACAGGCACGCACCACCATGCCCAGCTAATTTTTTTGTATTTTTAGTAGAGACGGGGTTTCACCATGTTGACCAGGATGGTCTTGATCTCTTGACCTCGTGATCCACCCGCCTCGGCCTCCCAAAGTGCTGGGATTACAGGCTTGAGCCACCGCGCCCGGCTATTAGTTAATATTTATAAAGCACTTACTGTGTGCCAGGAAATACTCTAAGTGCTATTACTTATCATGTTTCCTGATGAAGTTGATAGCACCAAAATTATTTTTTATTATGGATTTAGAAATATTTCTTCTATTGTGATTGCCTGGTAGAATACTAGAATTTAAAGGGATAAGTTTGTTCTGTCATGTCAGTTTATAGATCTGGGTATAGGAGTTTATAAAGGCAAGTCTTCTGCTCTAGGATACATACTGCAAGCCAAGGAGGAAAATCCAGGCCTTTCATTCCCTTTATACCACTACATATCTCTCATTTTTATTCTTTCAGTAGTCTGCACAAAGTCGAATGGCTAATCTTGTCTATAGTTTTGTTTTATTTTCTCCTCGTCATTTAAGAATACTCTCCTTTTATTTTCCTCCCTTTGCCAGTCAATTATTGTATTGCAAGGACATCTCCCTAATGAAGATAATGACTTGGAGGTATTGTGGTGTTTGATATGGTATAATATGGAGGTAATACACATGGACGTCATCCTCTAATATACTTCAAATATCCTGCTTACTCATGTAGCCAGCAAGCTGCTGTCCTTTAAGTTGATCTTTTAAAACGATTTTACAGGAATGTTTTGTTTTTGAATGTCTATAATTTACATGATCTCAAATATTAAATATTATCACCTTATTAGCATTTTTCTCCCAGTTAAGTTATTTGTCAAAAGTATAGGCATCTTCAGTTCCTCAATTCTTTTGTTGTTAAGTAGTCATATTTATCTCAGTCACCACTAGGTGGCATAAATAATTTTTTGGTCAAACCTTTTTAATTTCAGAAGATCATTTTTACAATTGAAATATAATTGTGTAAGTGTGTTTTTATGAGTTCAGATCTATAGCACTTGTTGAAAACAGTGAGTTTTGATGAACAATAGATTGGTTATGGAAAGCTTAAAATTGAATATCAGATTATGGATAATCTTTACAAATTTTCACTTCCAGTTTATTTTTAATTTTAGTTTCATAGTATTTTAAAATATCTGATTTACATAAATAGCAAATGGTATTAACTTTTTAAAACTTTTGATTTTAAAATAATTTTATGAAGATCTGTAGAACAGTTCTAAAGGTAGCACAAGAGTCCTGTATACTCGGCTTCCTGTATGTTAATATTTTACTAAGAAATTAAAACTGATACTCATCAACTGCAGATTTTATTCACATTTCCTCAGTTTTCCCACTATTTTCTTTCTATTTCGTAATCTAAACTACAATACTATAATGCATTTAGTTGTCATATCTCTTTGTCTCTTCTAATCTCTGACAGTTTCTCTGTGTAAAGTCTTTCATGACCTTGATACTTTTGAAGAGTAATGGTCAGAAATTTTGTACAGTGCTCCTCGACTTATATTTGTTTGTTGTTTCCTCATTATTAGCCTGAGGTTATGAATGTTGAGGAAGCATATCACAGAGGTTATGTGTCTTTTTCTTTGCATTATGTCTTCCTCATTGCATTTAGTACTACTGAGTCTGCAGTACTTACTTAAGGTAGTATCTGCTAGGTTTCTCTACTCTGTGTAGCTCATATTTATTCCTTTCCATTGTTAGAAGTGAGTCACTAAGTCTATAGAAGTTTATAGCCACAAGAAAAAAGAATTAATCTTTGCTTTCTGGAGAAACCACCACAGCAGCAATTAGTAAATTTTGGGAGAGATATTTTGAGGTAATATAAATACCAGTTTCTCATTAAAGTTTCATCTAGTAATTTTAGCAATTTTAGCATTCATCAATGAATCTTGCCTGAAACAATTATTACTGTAGTGTTGTACTGGTATGCCTATTCTTTTGCTTATATCTCTTTTTTATTTTATTATTTTTTTTAATTTTGGAGATAGAATCTTGCTCTGTCGCTCAGGAGTGCAGTGGTGTAATCTCAGTGCACTGCAACCTCCACCTCCCTGGTTCAAGTGATTCTCATGTCTCAGCCTCACAAGTAACTGGGATTACAGGCATGTGTCACCATGCTTGGCTAGTTTTTGTATTACAAAATTTTGTAAATTTTGTATTTTTAGTAGAGAGTTGTATTTTAGTAGAGATGTTTTTGAACTCCTGGCCTCAAGTAATCTGCCTGCCTCAGTGTCTCAAAGTGTTGGGTTTACAGGTGTGAGCCACCATGCCTGGCCTTTACCCCACCTTGGGTACTGTAGTAAACCTTGAAATAGCATAGTATGAGCCCTCCAACAATTGTTTTGGCTATTCTAGTTTCTTTGCCTTTCCATATAAATTTTAGAATCAGCTTGCTGGGATTTTGATTGTAAGTACCTTTAATCTGTCGATCAAGTAAGGAAGAATTCACATCTTAACAACATTGAGTCTTCAAATTTATAAATAGAATATATCTCTCCATTTATTTAGATTTTTAAAATTCCTTTCATCATGTACATGTTTTATTAGATTTATACCTAAGTACTTTGAGTTTTTTTGGTGCTTTAACGTTTGTTTTTGTGTTTTAAATTCCAGCTCTTTGGGCCTTATATATAAGAATACAATTGACTTTCATATACTGACTGACCTTGTATCCTTTAACCTTGGTAAAGTTATTTTTAATTCTAGTAGTTACTTATAAATCCTTTTAGATTTTCTGCATAGATAATTATGTCTCCTGCAAACATAGACAGTTTTACTTCTATTTACTTTTCCTTGCCTCATTGGACTTTCTAGGAATTCCAGTATAGTGTTAAGTAGGAGTGATAACAGGTGACATCTTTGCCTAGTTTTTTATCTTGGAGAAATTGAGTTTTTAACTAGTAAGTAGAATACTAGCTGTAGCTTTTTATAGATGCCTTCTGTTAAGGAAGCTCCCCTCAAATTCTAGTTTGCTGAGAGTTTTTATCATGAATGTTGAACTTTTCCAAATTATTTTATAGTTATTAAACTTTAGTCCATTAATTGGTGAATTACCTTGACTATTGAGATAGCCTTGCATTGCTTGAATGAACCCTGTAGTTTCATTGTTATATCTTGCTGATTTGGTTTTAAAATTTGGTAGGGGGTGATTTTTGCATTGACATTCATTAGGGATGCTGGGCTGATTTCTTCTAATGTCTTTGTCTAATTTCAGCCTAGGAATAATGCCTTATATGAGTTGAGAAGTGTGTGTTTCTCTTTTATTTTCTGGAAGAGGTTGTATAGAAGTCAAATTAGCCAGTAAAACACTGGGGCCAATTTTTTTGAAGGTTTTAAAATGTAACATTATAAATAGGACAATTTCTTGTGTGAGTTTGATAGTTTGTGGTTTTTTTTTTTTTTTTTTTTTTTTTTTTTTTTTTTT
>NW_016107516.1:1485861-1499707 GCF_001604975.1 Cebus imitator
AAAAAAAAAAAAAAAGAAAGAATAGCAGGCCTTTAGAAGGAATTCTGTCCTAAGCGCATGAGTTCTAGTAAATTGTTTCACAAGTAAAGCTTACTATTTGTTAGGCTACAGAATGGAGGATACTTAGCGTTTATAATTTATACTCTTACTGCTTTCAAAGATTTAAGGGAGCATATTCTTGCAGTGAAAACTCACATCACTGGCAAGTTGGTCGAGCTATTGACTGCATCTCATCTTGAGGACCTTTCCAGAAGGCTGCTGCTTGTTTTTAGAACATGACAGCAGGTTCCTCCCAGAGCAAGTCATCTAAGAGAGTGAGGGAGAAGCTGCAATCTCTTATGACCTAGTCTTAAAATTCACACGATGTTTTCTTCAGTATCCCATTGGTTACAGAGGTTAGCCTATTCAATGTGAAAGGGAACTACACAAGTGTGTAAATACCATGAGAAGATAATGATGGTGAGCCATCTTGAAGGCTCACTACCACAGCCAGGAATCTCAATTAAAAAATAAAATTTGGAGGCATCAAGATAGCTGACTGAAGGTGCCCAGCACTCACCTCCAAAAAAGCCACGTAACAGGTATCCACATGTTGAATAGAGTGTCCAAGGGAGAACACTGGAATTCAGCAGGGAAGTGACATGGGCCTAAGGCACAGAAACTCAAGATGGCAACAGAGAGGGAAGCAAAGCACCCATCTTGGATTGGCTTTTAGCTAAGTATCCCCATCTAGGGAAAAGATAAATGGGAGATCCCCAGCAGTCCATGTTCCCCATGACAATGCCTGCATTCTTATCTACATGAAAGCCCCTTGGCCCTCACAGGCCTTGAGCCCAGAATAGGAAGCTGTCTGGAGTTGTTGCAGTTGTACTGTTTCAGGGAGACAATTTACACTGTATCCCACCTACCCTCTGGTCCCCAAGCTGTTATAGCACAGTACCATTTTGAGAGGGAACTACCACTGTACTATATTGTGTCCAGGAACCCAGTAGCCCTTGCATCTCACGTTTCTGGGGCTCTTTTGACATCCACTCAGAGCGTTGTAGCATCACAACACCAGCTGGACTCCAGCAAAGTCTTGTTCTCAGCACTTGAGCCTGGTCAGCATACTATACCCTGGGGGAAAAAGAAGCCCAAAACATCCAGGAGGCTGCTCCCAGAATGTAGCCAAAATGTGCACTCCCCAGAGCTTGAGAGCCACTTGCCCATGTATGCCATTCATAGTCCAAGGACTGTCCTGCCCAGGGCTTGCTGCCACTAACACCTATGCATGGTGCCCATGGACCAAGGACTAATCTGCCTGGGGCCCACCATTACCAGCAACCTCACCCTCTCTAGTGGCAAGGCTGCTGCATGCCTGCACCAATTGCCTAGGAGTCCCAAGGACTGGCTCACTATCTGCAGCCACCATCACTAGTGCCGAAGCATGCCCTCTCTGAGACCTAAGAGCTGGCTTGCCCAGCATTCCTGTCTCCAGCAAAGTCTTGCCACAGCCTCCACAAACAACTGCAGCCTAAGACACTGAGTAACTTGCAGCCACCAGTGATCATTATGGCAAAAACACATATATATATATATGGAGACTACACTATTGTGCCTACCCAGAATGAAAGCCAAAGCAACCTACCCAATTGACACTATAGATAAATGTAAGGAAAAACTCTTTCCCTATGGAAGTTGCGCCATAAAAGTGGAAGAAGCACCAGTTACACTAGATGCATAAATATCAACATAGGGAAACAACATGAAAAAGCAAGGAAACAGGGACATGTAAAGGGGCACAATACTTTTCTTCAGTAACAGATCCCAAAGAAAAGGAAAGCTAATGCCTAAAAAGGAATTCAAAATAATCTTAAGGAAATTCAGTGAGATACCAGAGAGCACAAATGGACAATACAAAGAAACCAGAAAAATAGTTTAGGTCTGAGTGAGAAATTCAACAGAGTGAAAAAGAAATCCTGGAATTGAGGAATTCAATGAATTATATGAAAAATGTAATTGAGAGCTTCAACAATAGACTAGATCCAGCAGAAGAAAGAATTTTGAATTTGAAGACAAGTCTTTTGAAATAGCATATTTGGACATGCAAAAAGAAAAAAAATATATATAAGAATGAAGAAAGGCTACATGACACAAGTAACAAGGATTTGCATTTTAGGGATTCAGAAGTGACAAGAGATTGGAGAAAAACATAGTAAACCTATTTAGTGAAATAATAGCTGAAAACTTCCCAAGTCTTAGTAGAGAAATAGACAAAACTCTAAATAACTGAGGAGTATAGAAGAAACACACCTCAACACAATGAAGGCTATATATGATAAGCCTGCAGCTGACATACTTAACTGGGGAAAAACTGAAAGCCTTACTTCTAAGAACTGGAACAAGACCAAGATGTCCACATTGACCACTGTTATTCAACATAGTACTGGAAGTCCTAGCCAGAGCAGTTAAGCAAAAGAAAGAGATAAAAGGTATCCAAGTTGCAAATGAGAAAGTCAAATTGTCCCTCTTTGTAGGTAACATGGTCTTCTATAATACATAGAAAAATATAAAGACACCATCCAAAAGCTCTTAGAACTGACAAGTGAGTTTAGTAAAGTTATGGGATGCAAAATCAATGACATTTCTATAAACCAATAATGAACTAGCTTAAAAAGAAATCAAGAAAGCAATCCTATTTACAATAGCTACAAAAGAAAAACACCTAGGGATAAATTTAATCAAGGGCATAAGCAACCTCTACAACAAAAACTATAAAAAAGCACCGATGAATTGAAGAGGCCACAAAAAAAATTGAGACATCGATGCTTGTGCATTGGAAGATTTAATGTTAAAATGACTATACTACCAACCCAAAGCAATCTACAGATTTAATGCAATCCTTATCAAAATACCAATGTCATCTTTCTTAGAAATAGAGAAAACAATTCTAAAATTCATGTGGAATCACAAAAGACCCCAGGTAGCCAGTGGAATCCTGAGCAAAAATAACAAAGTTAGATGTGTCACATTACCTGGCTTCAAAATATACAACAAAGCTACAGTAACCAAAACAGCATAGTACTTACATAAAAACAAACACATAGACAAATAGAGAACCCAAAAATAAATCTGTATATTCAAAACCAACTGATTTTTGACAAAGGTGCCAAGAAGTCTGGGGAAAGAGGACCCTCTTCAATTAGTGATCCTGGGGAAACTGGATATCCATATGCAGAAGAATGATACTAAACCCTTATCTCTCACTGTATATCAAAACCAATCAAAGTGGATTAAAGCAAAAACAAAAATAGACAAATGGGACTGTATCAAACTAAGAGGCTTTTGCACAGCAAATGAAAGAACAAAGTAAAGAGACAACCTGTAGAATGCAATAAAATATTTACAAACTAGTCGTGTGACAAGGGACAAATATTCCCAATGTGCAAGGAACTCAATTCAACAGAAAAAAAAAAAAAAACCAGCAAATAGTCTGATTTTTAAATGGGCAAAGAATCTGAACTAATTTCTTGGAAGACACCGAAATGACCAAGTATATGAAAAATGCCCCACATTACTGATCATCAGGGAAATGCAAATCAAAGCTACAATGAGATATCTCATCGGAGATATAATTAGTTATTATCAAAAGACAAAAAATAAGTGCTCTCGAGGATGCAGAGGTACACTGTTGGTGGGAAGGCAAATTAACCTTTATGGAAAAGATTATGGAAGTTTCTCAAAAAACTAAAAATAGAATTCCTCTACCATCCAGCAGTCTCACTACTGGGTATTTATCTGGAGGAAAGGAAATCTGTATGTCAGAGAAATCCCTGCACCTTCATGTCTATTGCAGCACTATTAACAATAGCCAGGACATGAAATGTCCATCAAAAGAGGAATGGATAAGGTGGTGTATATACACACGATGGAATTCTATTTGGCTGTAAAAAAAGAATTGTCTTCTAATTTGTGGCAATGTGGATGAACCTGGAGGGCATGTTAACTGAAATAAGACAGAGAAAGATAAATACCACATGTTCTTATATGTATTTTTTTTTTACTGTACAGTTGGTCTGTCCTTTATTTATTTCTGTTCTCATATGTAGAAACAAACAAAAAAAGCTCAGAGAAGTAGAGAGTATTATTGTGGGTTTTAGAGTATGGGAAGAGTAGTGGGAGGGAAGGATAGGGAGAAGTTCCTTAACAGATACAAAACTATAGCTGAAGAGGAAGAATAAGTTCTAGTGTTCTGTAGCACTGTAAGGTAAATATTGTATATTTTTTAAAAAGCTAGAAGAGAGGATTTTATTTTGAATGTTCACATCATAAATGAGATAATGGATATGCTTAATTACCCTGACTTCCTCGTTACACATTGTATACATGTATTGAAATTTTACTATATATCCCATAAATATGTAGTTATCACATGTCAAAGAGAAAAACAATGAAATATTAATAGGCAATTTACAGAAACCCAAAAGTCTAACAGCTGTGTAAAGATACTCAAACTTAACAGAGAAATATGTGTTATAACAATAAGATGCCTCTTTATCTGGTGAAAAATTAGGTTGGATGCTTGTTAGCATTCAAAGAAATGTGAAGGTAGAGGAACTCTTGTGCGCTGCTGATAGGGTATAGACTGGCACAGCCATTTTGGAGAGTAACCTGGCAGTATCGAATCCATTTGAGTATACCTCACTCCTGAGTATATACCCCAAAAGAATACATGCGGAGGACCTTAAAGGATTGTATAGGAGGATGTTCATTGCTGTGTTGGTTGTGGTGCAGGAGTTGGGGGTAATCTGGTGACTTATTACTGATAGAGTTACAAGGGATTATGCAGCGATTAGAAACATACATAGGAAACAACATGAATAGATCTTAAATATAGATCTGAATTTTAAAAAGTTAATTTTCTTTGTAATTAACTCCACCATATTTTTTTGGTTACCTATATGGCAACCTAAGTATACTGTCTAAACCAAAACTCCTGATTTTATATCTGCTGCCAGAAAAAGCAGCTACCACAACCTAACTAACAATAAAAACCCTTGCTCCCCTAATAATCTTTCCCATCTCAGATAACGCCGCTACTCTCCTCCCCAAAATTTGTCCTGAGCCAAAAATTTTAGGAGCCATCTTTTGTTCCTCTTTCTCTCTACACCTCACTCCACTAACACATATCCCAGCTTTCAGGAACAAGCCCTGTCCTCTCTACCTCCAAAATGCATCCTGGAGCCTAGGATTTTGTGTACTAAAGTGGCACCTCGTGATTCCAATGCAGGAGTTTTCTGAATCACATTTTGAGAAACTCTGAAAACATTCTCTCCTGCTCTGTTGAGTAGTAAGCTTTTCCTCTTGGTAAATTTTGGGAAGATAATTTTTGGCTTTTTAGAATAAAGATAAGTTTGATTCCATTATTAATAATCAGTGAATCAAAAGATCAAAACTAGTAATATCATTCCAGTTTTATCACCAGTACAGCTGACAGATTGAAAATTTAATGAACAGCACATAATTAAGATCTGGGCTTTAGAACCAATATTTAATTCCTAGGTCCCTTACTTTTACTTGTGTAACCTTGGTTTGTTTCTTTACCTCTGAACCCCCAGGTTCCTAATCTACAAAATGAGGAGAGCACTATCTAGCCATATAGTTGTTAGGAGGATTTGGATATAAATCATGTGGCACAGTGCTTGACCTTGACAGGGCTGCTGCTAGATTGAGGATGATAATGATGCCTTGCTGTGATTACTACCTCCACTAGAACTTTTAATTTTGAGGCCACAAATACTAAGAGCATCCAGCAGAGGGCAGTGGAACAGCAGAGTATTTAAGTAAGTATATGAGCCTACTGGAGGTGTGTTAGATTTACCAAGCATTACTTATACTTTTATATTTTTTATTTTAATGGAAGGAAGAGATGAATGATGTTGATGGGCTTCCTTTATATTTGAGATTCTCACTTCTTCAATTATTGAAGAATGATGGTACATCTAGACCTACACAATGTTCACTTATAACTTGCAGTCTCAATCTCCTAATGTATTAGTCTGTTTTTGTAATGCTGATAAAGACATACCCGAGACTGGGTAATTTATAAAGAAAAAGAGGTTTAATGGACTCAGAGTTCCATGTGGCTGGGGAGGCCTCACAATCATGGCAGGAAGAGAAAGAGATGTCTTACATGGCAGCAGGCAGGAAAGAAATGAGAGCCAAGCAAAGAAGGAAACCCCTTATAAAATCATTGGAACTTGTGAGACTTACTATCATGAGAACAGTATGGGAGAAACTGTCCCCATAATTCAATTACCTCCCACCTCCTCCCTCCCACAACATGTGGAAATTATGGGAACTACAAGATGAGATTTGGGTGGAGACACAAACCCTATCACCTAACATCTTTTAATTTTTTTTAATTTAAATTTATTTTATTATTATTTTGAGATGGAGTCTTGCTCTGTTGCCAGGCTGGAGTGCAGAGGCTTGATCTCGGCCCACTGCAACCTCCACCTCCCGGGTTCAAGTGATTCTC
Source organism: Cebus imitator (assembly GCF_001604975.1). Taxonomy (NCBI): domain Eukaryota; kingdom Metazoa; phylum Chordata; class Mammalia; order Primates; family Cebidae; genus Cebus; species Cebus imitator. The sequence goes on from NW_016107516.1 coordinate 1,492,382, forward strand.
CTGCCTCAGCCTCCCAAGTAGCTGGGACTACAGGTGCACAGCACTACACCCAGCTAATTTTTGTGTTTTTAGTAGAGATGGGGTTTCGCCATGTTGGCCAGGATAGTCTCAATCTCTTGACCTTGTAATTCGCCTGCCTCAGCCTCCCAAAGTGGTGGGATTACAGGGGTGAGCCACTGTGCCCAGCCCTCCTAATAGCTTTGTCCTTTACATCTAAGGCACCTTACCCCAGTGTCTCCCTTTCTAAAATGAGAGGAGTGGAATAAATATTTGGATTTTAAATTCTGCACCTAAGAGCTTTTGGTGCTGTTGCACTGCATTAGGGCTGCCAGAGATAAGTAGGAAGGCTCCACTTCTCTCCCCATCACTATCTACCAAAGCAACTCAGCATTTATCTGTTTGATATATTGGAATTTCTCATAAGATTTTATTTTGGAAAAAAAAAAAGAAAAAAAGTTATACTTAAATAATGGATGCTCACAAATGCCCTTTCTGGCTCTATCCTTCCAAGAATCTAGTTTGCTGAGGGCTTTGTTGCCGTTTTAACAAATAATAGTATTTCTTATCTAGCATTTTTTAACATTTGGCCAGTACATCAGTTGCAAAATCAGTTATCGTGACTTTCTTATATGAAATGATGGAATATAATAAAACAAGTAAAAATAACAACATACATTATCTCTAGCAAGAAAAATTTTTGTTTTAAAACCTTTGTTCCAGCTATGTCTGTCTGTGCATAGTGGGTAGAGTGGTAAAATTAATTTCATATTGTGGATTGTGACCAAAAATTTGAAAGCCACGCCTATATATATTGATATACTTTTTGCTTTTAGCACTGTATTAATCTGCTAAGGCTGCAATAACAAACTACCACAGATTAAATAGAATGGCTTAAATAAATTGATTTTCTCACAGTTCGTGGGACTAGAGTGTAAGACAAGGTGTTATCAGGGTTGGTTTTCTCTGAGGCCTCTCTCTTTGGCTTGTAGATGGTTGTCTTCATGTTCACATGGTGTTCTCCCTCTATACATATTGTTAAGGGGAAAAAATTATTTTGTAATCAACAAAAAAATTATTTTGTTGATCATTTGGATTGATTCCATGTCTTTGCTGTTTGTAAATAGTGTTGCAATGAACATATATGTGCATGTATCTTTATAATAGAATGGTTTATATTCCTTTGGGTATATACCCAGTAATGGAATTGCTCGGTCAAATGGTATTTCTGGTTCTATGTCTTTGAGAAATCACCATACTGTCTTTCATAATGTTTGGTCTAATTTACATTCCTACCAACAGTGTAAAACCGTTCCTATTTCTCTACAGCCTTACCAGCATCTGTTGTTTCTTGACTTTTTTATTAATTGCCATTCTGACTGGTGTGAGATGGTATCTCATTTTGGTTTTGATTTGTATTTCTTTAACGGTCAGTGATGTTGAACTTTTTTTCATATTTTTTTCATATGTTTGTTGGCTGCACTTCTTTTGAGAAGTATCTGTTCATGTCCTTTGCCCACTTTTTAATGGGAGTGTTTATTTCTTGTAAATTTGTTTAAGTTCCTTGTAGACTCTAGATATTAGACCTTTTTCAGTTGGATAGATTGAAAATGAGGTACATATACACCATAGGATACTATGCAGCCGTAAAAAGGAACAAGATCATCTCCTTTCCAGGGACATGGATGGAGCTGGAAGCCATTATCCTCAGCAAACTAACACAGGAACAGAAAATCAAATACCACATGTTCTCACTTATAAGTGGGAGCTGAACAATAAGAACACATGGACACAGGGAGGGGAACTGGGGCCTGTCATTGGGGTTGGGGGAAGGGAAACCATCAGGAAAAGTTGCTGATGCATGCTTGTCCTAATACGTAGGTGTTGGGTTAATAGGTACAGCAAACCACCATGGCACATGTTTACCTATGTAACAAACCTGCACATCCTGCTCATGTACCCCAGGACATAAAAAACAAAAGTTCACATCTTCAAATTGCAAACACAGAACATAAAGCAAATTACTTAATGTATTACAAAAAAAATGAGAAATGTAAAAAAATAATAATAGTTGTTAAAGCACAGTGAGGAAGACTTTATTCAGGACCATTGCAATAGGAATAGGTAACCACCACAATGAGATTTTGGGGTGTGGGAGAAAGATTGGGCTTAACTCCAAGCACAGCATGAGCAAGTGGGAATTTATACCCAAGGAGCAGGGTGGGGTCATGAATGGAAAATTACTAAAAGGAAACATAAGGGGTGAGGAGAATTTTAGCTAAACCAACTTCACAGGATTCTTGCTACAGACAGACCAACATGATTTATTACCTGTGGGACAGTGGAAGATGAGGAGCTTGATCAGATATCACGGTTGATCAGCTATTGGTGGAGAGGAGTTCTTGCTAAACTCATTCACAGAGTTTTTGGCTAAAGCTGGATTTTACAAGGAGGTGCACAGATGGGCCTAGAAGAAGGTTCCAGAGCCTGACTGAAGTTTGGCCAAGTTAGAATCTGTCAATATTTGTACAAAATTCCTCCTCTTACAAAGACATAAATCATATTTGATTAGGGCCTACCTTACTGACTTCATTTTAACTTAGTGATCTCTTTAAGTTTCTAAACACAGTTACATTCTTAGGTACTGGCTATTTCTAAACACAGTCATATTCTTAGGTACTGGGTATTAGGACTTCAGCATGAATTTTGGTGTAACACATGTCAGTCTATAATAATCACATTAAAAATCTTGGAGATCAGTCCATACAAATACATAAAGCCTGCTTCATTTTATTTCATCATTGGACTATATTTCCTTCTCCTTCTCTCTTACTTCCCACCCCCCACAACTTTGAATAATAACTAGTGCTTTTGTAAAGGATTGTGTGTTCATTGTAAAAATTGCAAACAAATACAAAGAAGAAAATAAAAGTCAGGTTCATTATTATTTCTTGAAGTTAATATTTTAGACATTTTGGTGAATATTCTTTCAGTGATCCCTCTGTCTAAAAACATATATAGATGTATATGTTCATGACTATACATAAATGAGTATATGGATGTGTCTGTGCATTTACCAAAACTGGGACTGTACCATTTATGTTTTCCTGTAATCATTGTTCACTAAACAATATATGGGGATTGTCTTCTTCAAGAAATATATTAATAGATCTATATTATGATTAACAATGTTTACCTACTATTTAGTTGTATAGGATGTTCAGTTAATCATCTAACTAGTCATTATATTTGCTTATATTATTTCTATTATAATCAAGATTTACATGAATATGTAAGCATATGCATCTTTGCACACTTGTATGATAATTCCCATGGAATAAATTCTTGGAAGTAAGAATACAAAGTTGGTAGCCACTTTACACTTTAATATATACAGTAATTCTAAGCTAGCTTCCAAATAGTTTATCCTAATTTATATACTCACCACAAAAAGAAAAAGAAAAAAGAAAATATGAGTTCTTATATACTACACTGTCACTAATAATATTAGACTGTATTATTTAGCATTCTTTTAAAATAAAATTAGTTTTTATTTGCACTTACAAGTAAAAGCATCTTTTCTCCCAAAATTTTATTTACAACATACAACAAAGTTTGAATTCATTTTACAGTGAGCACTCATATGCACACCATCTTGATTCTACCATTAACATTTTACTATATGACAATATAGCTATCCTCTGTCTGTACCTTTATTGATGCATTTAATTCATCTTTTAAAATGTATTTTAAAGAAATTTGCAGGCATCTGTACTCTTTACCTGAAATGCAGTTGACCATTGAACAACACAGGTTTGAAATGTTTGAAATGTGCAGGCCGACTTATATGTGGATTTTTTCAATAAATGTATTGGATTTTTTTGGAGATTTGTGACTATTTGGAAAAATTCAGATTAACCACAAAGCCTCGAGATAACAAAAAAATTAAGAAAATGGTATATCATAAATACATAACACATAAAACTATAAAATATAAAAAGTTAAAATCTATCAAAACTGACACAAACACACACCATACATGGTGCCATTTGCAGTTGAGAAAAACATAAACAAATGTAAAGGCAGTATTAAGCTACACAAAATTAAGTATAGTACATACTTGACTCAGCTGGGTGACCAGGGGCTCATAGGAGTGTCTGGGGGGGGGGGGTTGAACCCCTGTACAGTAGCCCTATGGGGAATTCCCCAACAAAAATTAATTTTTAAAAAGATTCATCCAGGAAATGCTTATAAGGTCTGGTCACCTGGTATTTTGAGCCCTCTCACAGGCCATAGACCTCTGGAGAGAGAACTGAAATTATAAAATGGTGAAAATGGCTCAGTGGTAATACACTGTATAGTCCTGCCCACAAGCAGCACACATCAGTTCACCACACAAAAACCCTAAGCCACAGCTCAGTTCCTCCTTTTAAGAAAAAAGAGAGAAACAAATAATATAAGAATGAGGAGAAAATAAGGAGAGTAACCCCCTTTCAAGCACTCCATAGGTTTTATGGCACCTCCACTTGCTAGGGTTTATGTGAAATGGAAGTAATATGGTATTTGTGCACATTTACATCAATGAAAAAGAGCCCTAAGGTCAACCTGCAAATACAGAGTTCCTAAGTTTTCTTTTTTCTCTATTTTCCTTTCTGCTAGCTTTAAATCTGCTGTTATTTTCTTCCTTTTCTCTTTTCTTTTCTTTACTTCTGTTTTCTTTTCTTTTCTTTCTTTTTTGAGACAGAGTCTCACTCTGTCACCCAGGCTGGAATGCAGTGGCACAATCTTGATTCACTGCAACCCCTGCCTCCTGGGTTTAAGCAATTATTCTGCCTCAGCTTCCCGAGTGGTTGGGATTGCAGGTACATACCACCACGCCTGGCTAATTTTTGTATTTTTAGTTGAGACAGAGTTTCGCCATATCAGCCAGGATAGTCTCGATCTCGTGACCTAATGATCCACCCACCTCAGCCTCCCAAAGTCTGTGATTACAGGCATGAGCCACTGCGCCCAGCCCTCCTAATAGCTTTGTCCTTTACATCTAAGGCACCTTACCCCAGCGTCCCCTTTTCTAATAGCCTTCTTTTGAGAAGTCTGTTCATATCCTTTGCCCACTTTTTGATGCGGTTGTTGGTTTTTTTCTTGTAAATTTGTTTAAGTTCATTGTAGATTCTGGATATTAGCCCTTTGTCAGAGGAGTAGATTACAAGCATTTTTCCCCATTCCTTTGGTTGCCGGTTCGCGCTAATGATAGTTTCTTTTGCTGTGCAGAAGCTCTTTAGTTTAACTAGATCCCATTTGTCTGTTTTGGCTTTTGTTGCCATTGCTTTTGGGGTGTTAGTCATGAAGTCCTTGCCCCTGCCTATGTCCTGAATGGTATTGCCTAGGTTGTTTTTTAGGGTTTTTATGGTGTTACATCTTATGTTTAAATCTTTAATCCATCAGGAGTTAATTTTTGTATAATGTATGAGGAAGGGACCAGTTTCTGCTTTCTGCATATGGCTAGCCAGTTTCCCCAACACCATTTATTAAACAGGGAATCCTTTCCCCATTGCTGGCTTTTGTCAGGTTTGTCAAAGATCAGATGGTTGTAGATGTGTGGCATTATTTCTGAGGCCTCTGTTCTGTTCCATTGGTCTATGTATCTGTTTTGGTACTAGTACCATGCTGTTTTGCAGCCTTATAGTATAGTTTGAAATCCAGCAGTGTGATGCCTCCAACGTTTTTTTGTTTTTGTTTTTGTTTTTGTTTTTGTTTTGCTTAGGATTACCTTGGCTGTGCAGGCTCTTTTTTGGTTGCATAAGAAGCTTAAGGTATTTTTTTTTTCCAATTCTGTGAAGAAAGTCGATGGTAGCTTGATGGGGATAGCACTGAATCTATAAATTACTTTGGGCAGTATGGCCATTTTCACAATAATGATTCTTCCTAACCATGAGCATGAAATGTTTTTCCATCTATTTGTGTCCTCTCTTATTTCATTGAGCAGTGGTTTGTAGTTTTCCTTGAAGAGGTCCTTCACATCCCTTGTTAGTTGTATACCTAGGAATTTTATTCTCTTTGTAGCAATTGTGAATGGGAGTTCACTCATGATTTGACTGTTTGTCTATTACTGGTGTATAGGAATGCTTGTCAGTTTCGCACATTGATTTTGTATCCTGAGACTTTGCTGAAGTTGCTTATCAGCTGAGGGAGATTTTGGACTGAGATGATAGGGTCTTCTAAATATGCAATCATGTCGTCTACAAATAGAGACAATTTGACTTCCTCTTTTCCAAATCAAATACCCGTTATTTCTTCTTGTTGCCTGGTTGCCCTGGCCAGAACTTCCAATGCTATGTTGAATAGGAGTGGTGAGAGAGGGCATCTTTGTCTTGTGCCAGTTTTCAAAGGGAATGCTTCCAGTTTTTGCTCATTCGGTGTGATACTGGCTGTGGCTTTGTCATAAATAGCTCTTATTATTTTGAGATACATTCCATCGATACCTAGTTTATTGAGAGTTTTTAGCATAAAGGGCTGTTGAATTTTGTTGAAGGCCTTCTCTGCAGCTAGTGAGGTAATCATGTGGTTTTTGTCATTGGTTCTGTTTATGTGACGGATTACATTTATAGATTTGTGTATGTTGAACCAGCCTTGCATCCCATGGATGAAGACGACATGATTGGGATGGATAAGCTTTTTGATGTGCTGTTGGATTTGGTTTGCCAGTATTTTATTGAGGATTTTTGCAACAATGTTCATCATGGATATTGGCCTGAAAGTTTCTTGTTTAGTTGTGTCTCTGCCAGGTTTTGGTATCAGGATGATATTGGTCTTATAAAATTAGTTAGGGAGGATTCCTTCTTTTTGTTTTGTTTGGAATAATTTCAGAAGGAATGGTACCTCTTTCTACCTGTGGTAGAAATATGAATTCATCTGGTCCTGGACTTTTTTTGTTTTGTAGGCTGTTAATTGCTGCCTCAACTTCAGACCTTGTTATTGGTCTATTCAGGGATTCAACAGTAACCTGCGATATCAAGTGTTTTAAACCTTTGGTATTTGACAAATTTTGCAAAATCAAATCATAAATTATGTCTTTTTCCTACCTAATTAATTCTTTAAGATATTAGGTTCCGCCGGGCGCGGTGGCTCACGCCTGTAATCCCAGCACTTTGGGAGGCCGAGGCGGGTGGATCACGAGGTCGAGAGATCGAGACCATCCTGGTCAACATAGTGAAACCTCGTCTCTACTAAAAATACAAAAAATCAGCTGGGCATGGTGGCGCGTGCCTGTAGTCCCAGCTACTCAGGAGGCTGAGGCAGGAGAATTGCCTGAACCCAGGAGGCAGAGGT